>NC_064626.1:1008499500-1008802530 GCF_023864275.1 Schistocerca cancellata
GCCATGCACTCTGGCTGTACAGGCCCATGTCGGGCGGGGGTTTCTTTTAGCACGCTACTGCCGGCCGCGGTGGTCTAGCGGTTCTGGCGCTGCAGTCCGGAACCGCGGGACTGCTACGGTCGCAGGTTCGAATCCTGCCTCGGGCATGGGTGTGTGTGATGTCCTTAGGTTAGTTAGGTTTAAGTAGTTCTAAGTTCTAGGGGACTTATGGCCTAAGATGTTGAGTCCCATGGTGCTCAGAGCCATTTGAACCATTTTTTAGCACGCTACTGTCGGTCGCTTTCTTTCGTGTCACCTGTGCACCAGGCTGTATCTGGCAGGCCATTACATCATCCATCCAACCTGGCTGGCCAATAGCTCGCGAGGCACGGCTAGTGCAGGTCTAGGGTTCAAAACCATTCTCAGCCCTTGAAGGAGCAAATCTTTCATCTACCCTACACAAGTCTGTAGTATAAACTAACGCAGCTAGTGCTATTTTGCTATAACATGAGCAGGCACATCTAATTCTGATGTTTCATTTAAATATTTAACGAAAAATAAATTAAAGAATACGTTCATGATAAACATAACTACCACAAAATATTTCAACAAGCTACCAATAGCATGACGCAAGTATTCTTTCTTGTAAGCACTCTGCATTTGGTCTCGCATTAAGAAAATACTTTATCCACCAAGATAACTAAGCGGAAACATTTTGGCGGCAGCATTCACATATAATTGAGTATACCTAGTATATCATTCACATTTTGAACACTTATAAAGTGTGCCTAGTGTGTCTGAAACAGTAAGTAATGCGTGACGGAAATTGCGTTCTGCTGAGGCACTCTATTTACTTCTCGATAATACGTACGAAGCTCGAGAAAAAACTAACACTGAATCCTCTTTGTGTGTTCTACCCTCTCTTACATTATTACAGCTGTAGTATAATCCTTTGTATGGTGATCGCAACAAAAACTGTTTGCATTCAGAGGACAAAGATGGTGGTTAAAATCTTATGGAAATAACGCCCCACAGTGGTAAAGCGTTTGTTTTAATATTACGTTCCTATCTCGTCCCCCCTCCCCTCTCCCCTGCAACCACGAGAAAAAAAACAAAACAATAGGAAAACATCCACCACTCTCTCTCACCTAATTCGCTGTACTACAAAATCAGCTCCCTTCTTTCACTGTTTCCCATGTCCTCGTCAAACCCGTCGGGTAATGATCGCACAGTACTCAGCAGTACTCCAGAAAAGGTCGAACAACTGTAGTGCTGGCGGTCTCCTTAGAAGACTTCCAGGGTCTTCTAAGCTTTGTGTCAATAGCCCAACATTTGTTTTACCTTCTCAACAACATGTGACGTTCCCCAGTTATGTTGTTTATATTTGTAATCCGTAGGACTCTATAACCCTCAAATTTGTCTTACTTCTGCAGTCATGGACTGTGTGGCTGGTCCCGGTGGAGGTTCGAGTCCTCCCTCGGGCTTGGGTGTGTGTGTTTGTCCTTAGGATAATTTAGGTTAAGTAGTGTGTAAGCTTATGGACTGATGACCTTAGCAGTTAAGTCCCATAAGATTTTACACACATTTTAACATTTTGGTTTACTTATCGATTTCTCGAAACTTGACGAAACCCTTTTAGTATATACGTGGAGAATTGTTTAGGGTCGATTCTCACGTTTCGCATCATGAAGTATTTTCAACATCATTTTGCATTTCGCTTTGCTCTTCTGAGGAGTTTACCAGAAGGCAGCGTTACCTGCCACAGATATAATGTTTAGATTGTCTGCTAAACAGCTCATACACGTCAGAAATAGCAGAACGTCAACATCACTTTACATGCAGAATCACATCCATCACTTCCATTGCGTTACGTGACGTCCCGTCAGTTACTATCAAGTGTGACCTTTCAGATAGCAAATCACGAATACTGTCCACAACTGAGACGATAGTCCATAGGAAAGAAATCTGTTTGGAAGCCGCTCATGAGGAACGATATCGGAAGCCTTTTTGGGACTTTATTATAACTACGAAATTAATTTGAGAGCACCTATATGTAGTATATTGTGCGAATAAAGTGCTAGCTGTTTCTCACAAGAGTGATGCTTTCCAAATCCACGCTGGTTTTATGCCAAGGTAATGTATTTTTGGGCACTTCATAATGTTGAAACAAAGTATTAGTTCACACACCCTGCCACATGTCAGTGCCAATGAAATTCAATTGTAACTGAGTGGATTTTGTTTAATATCTTTCTTACGTATTGGTTTGTACTACTTTCCATTCGTCTTCCTCACCATAAATACTAGAATACTCCTTATGACGTCGTAGGAAAAAATCAAGCCGCTACATCGTTCATGCATAAGATGCACTCCTAAACTGATAGCTCGTTCAGAACAGACATTGCTGTAGAAATATAGTCATACAGCTATGACTATAGTAGGGTCATGTCAACATAGTGGAGCATCTCTTGTGATGTCTGACTTTATTGTTACTCCGTGGAACGACAGAAAATTGTCTTGGAAGATAAACTTGATATATTCGTGATATACCAATCAAAGTTTCTGAATGAATTCCACTTTTGTGTGTCATCGACTTACCAAATATATGCTTAGAGACAAGCGACATTACTTTCATGCAGTAACTACAACTAATTTAGTTGTTTACATTGCAGATTATCTGTGTCAGTCATCACAAGGGCAATGACGAGGCTATGAACGCTGCAGTGGTCGCATGTCCCATTAATATGTCGACGCACTGTGAAGAGTAAGAGGCAATAGTTCTCGGTTCCAAACTGGCGCGAGAGTTTTTTACCTCTTCTGTGACAGAGCTGCAGACCGAACTACACACACACAACCAGACAAACACTTGCACGAAGACATGAACGATACGCAACAGTAGCTAAGCACGCACGAAGGCACACACACACGCATACACACACACACACACACACACACACACTCACAGAGCCGAGTCATGAACGATAGACGACCCAAAACGCGTCGTCCGGTGGGACGACCGACCGACGATCCACCAAGTCCGTGGCCCGGCTCAAGCGATGCGTGGCGGCAATGGTCCGGCGAGCCATGTCGACACAGACCTCACTGCTGCTCCAACCCGGCTGCACTAGTGCCGCATTGCAACTCCCCGACTGGCAGGTCCGGAATGCGCTCCAGAAGCGTTCCAACTGACTGCAGACCCGAACTCGCAACCCGAACTCCCGGCGCGAACTTCTTACGACAGCCAAGGACCAGGAAGTAATACCAGTCGAGCGAAGATACTACGAGAGGGGATATATCGATATGCGCTGATAACGCCGCTCACGGTCAGGCAAAGCAGCCACTCAGTGACGCTAGTAATTTAAATTAACATAGTGAGGTGGAAGTACGTTAAAAACAGAATGTAAAATAGATGATGGCGCTAACACGTGCCATGCACGGCTCAATGCTACATCTCACAACTTTCGTCTATATTGAGGTATCTCTCAATACACATTGCATAAGCATTGGACTGTTCATAACACTCAACGTTTCTTGTAATTCTTCTTGACATTTACTGCGGATAGCAATGTTACCAATGAATTTTTCATTGATGCCCTTTCACACGGTATGTGCACCTTTCGCAGGAATAACAGCGACGACGCGTTGTGGCGTGGAAGCAATGCAGCCTTGGCAGGTCGCTGAAGGGAGTTGGCACCACATCTGCACAGACAGGTGACCCAATTCCCATAAATTCCGAGGAGGGATGCGATGAGCTATGACGTTAAGTTCAATCACATCCCAGATGTATTTGATCAGGTTCATACCTGGCGCGTTGGGGGACCAGCACATAAACTGGAACTCACAACTGTGTTCTTCGAGCCACTCCATCACACTCCTGGCCTTGTGACATGGCGTATTACGTTGTTAAAGTCACTGCCTTCCAGGCACATGATAGTCATAAACGGGTGTAAGTGGTCTGCAAACAGTACACGATAGTCCTTGGCCGTCACGATGCCTTGTACGAGCTCAACTGGGCTCATGGATACCCATGTTAATGTTTCCCAGAGCATAATGGAGCCTCTGTCAGCTTGTCTCCGTCCTGCAGTACAGGTGCCAAGGAGCTGTTCCCCTGGTAGATGAAGGATTCGGCCCCTCCTATCGGCATGATGAAGAAGGTATCCAGATTCAGCAGACATGCAACACTCTACTAATGTGCGAACGTGTAGTGCAGGTGGTCACTTGCCTATTTCAGTCGTAACTGTAGACGTTGCGATGACATTGGCACATGCAAGAGTCATCGACAGCGGAGGCCCATCGCTAGGAGTGTTCGGTGCACTGTGTGTTCAGATACAGTTGTACTCTGCCCAGCATTAATTTATGGTGTTACTCCCGCCACAGATCGCCGCCTAATCTGTTTTACCAGTCTGCCCATCGTAGATGTCCGAATGTCCATCTGTAGGGAGGGGCGGCTACACAACCTCACGACGTCTGGATGTGGTTTCAGATTGGTTTCGTCATGTATTGAAGACACTCACTACTGCACATCTCGAATACCTGATAATTCGTCCAGGTCCCGAAAAGCTGGTGCATCTGTCCTCGGCCAAATTAAGATAGGTCACTCGCCTTCCCCATTGCACACGGTCAGCGCGCTCTCTGATACTACGTACACTGTGCGTGAGTCTGACTAAGAGTCTTTTCTCGGCAGGTTACGCTTCTATCTCCTGGACTGGCTTATATCGACAGTAGTTCGGCGGTCATAACGTTCTGGCTGATCAGTTATTTCTTATTTACTTCGTAGACGTGTAGATTGAACAGTCGGGGTGAACGGCTGCGTCCTTACCTTACACCTATTTCATTTGAGTACATAGTTCTTGACCTTACATTCTTGTAGTTCCCTCTTGGTTAGTGTACATTACCCGTCATTCCCTGTAGCTTACACCTGTCATTAACAGAACTTCGAACATAGAGCACCATTTTACATTGACGAATGCTTTTCTGGGTTGGAAAACACTGTAAATGTGTCTTGTTTTTTTACGTAAGTCCTGCTTCCATTATCAATCGCAATGTCATAAGTGACTCTCTGGTCGGTTTATTTTTCCGAAAGTGAAACTGGTGTTCATTTAACAGATCATCAATTTTCGTTTCCATCCTTCTATATGTTATTCTTGTCAGCAATTGGAGGTATGCTTTCTAAAGTTGATTTCACATCCCCATCTACATCTATACTCTCCAAGTCATCTTATGGTGTATGCAGAGGGTGACTTTCTGTACCAACTTGACTTCCCCCTGATCCCTGACAACTAGGTTTGGAATGGTTGAAGGGAAAAACATGGAAAGTGAACTGACAAATTTATCATTTGTTGTTTCGTGTAACACACTTTATAACATAATGACGATATTAACACTTCAATTTACAAACTTATTAAAGGAATCATAAATCTGAGAACATGGTCAAATACTTTTTTTAAAGAACACTTTAACAGTTATATCTTTAAGAACAGGACATGAAAAACCGAAGTACAGAGTTACCGAAAAGCAAATTATTACATCAAACGAGTGTGACTACAAGCAGGTTCAACAAACAATCTTACCACTCAGATGAATTACAGCAACAACCGTTAAATATACTAAGAATTGCTCAATTCATTAAAAAAACACTTTAACAAATGTGTCTTTAAGAGCAGGACTTTACAATCATAAGTACAGAATTCCCAAAAACATAGCTCAGCATGGCTGCACGCAGGTTCAACAAACAATTTTATCACCCAGCTGAATTACAATCAGCTGTTAAATGTACTAACAAATTTCAAGTCTAGCTGACCATTACACATCTCAACAACATCCATCCAAATCCCGGGTTGCTCACAACCACGTCAGTGATTGAAGCTGTTGAGAGACCGCTTAGCAGTGCATAACCCTTAATAAAAATCCCCTAAACAATAAACAGACCAACTAGAAAGCTACAAAATTCAAACGTATATGGCCAACCATATATCTCAACCCAACATTGACAACAAGGCTTAATAAAAATACAATTGCTCTAATTTGAAGAAAAGTTGAAGTACATGCAATTGAAATGTACTTGAATTTACAGATCAGCAGAAACTTTGATTCAGTCCATAATAACTAAACAATTGCCCAAAATTCAAAGTATGCTGAGAGCTACAGCAGACGGCTCTGACAGACAACAAGGAACGAGCAGCCAAATTTCGCAGCAAATGTAACAGTTAATGATTGTGGATCAAGGTAAGGTTCACCAGTTCGTCTCGATACATAACAGAATTTAAACTGCACAGACTGAGAAGTAGTGATAAAGATGCCAACTACAAAGAGCGGTCACAGAGGTATAAAAAAGAAAAACCTCAGGCTTGGCAATCACACCCTAAGCTCCTGAGCTCTTTAAACACACCAAACAGATCTAACTAGTGGTCCCCGCACGAACGGCGACACTCCACCGTGGCACGCATGACAGGATAAAATTTAGTTAACTACGGCCACACCGACGCGGCTAGTAAGGGCGGCCTAGTACCGATCAACCCCGACACCGTGCGACTGTTGGAGTGTCGCCTGGTCAACAAACACGCCTCTGCTCCGGGCCCAGGGGACTGGAACGCTCCGTTTGCGCTAAAGTTGCCCTGCCACCTACAGCTTAAAGGGGAACAGTAATCTGCGGAAATAAAACTTCACACAATAATGCCGTGGAGTAAAAAGGAAACATGTAGATTGATGGCAAGGGGGTACCAGTAGGTTAAATGTAACAACACTTAAGACTGCTAATACTCACTATCAGTCATGTCAGCACCCGATGATTCATTAATACAAAAAAAGTTCAAATGTGTGTGAAATCTTATGGGAATTAACTGCAATATTCATCAGTCCCTAAGCTTACATACTACTTAACCTAAATTATCCTAAGGACAAACACACACAGCCATACCCGGGGGAGGACTAAAGCCTCCGCTGGAACCAGCCGCTCAGTCCATTAATACAAACATACGCACATATTGCGTCGGTGCGTTAATACAATAAGCCCCATTCCATATAATGTAGGCATGACCTCAAGTACCCAAAATAAGAAAACAACACTTAATTCCACGTAGGTGAGCAGGAGCCACGACTAGCAGGATTCCAGCTCGGGCGTTATTGCTTTCTACCGAAACAGAGAAATTTCGAAATGGTGTAAACCTTAAGTTTGCAAAGTAGGCCCTGAGTTTCTCGACCAGACTGCATTCGACGTCCGTATCTCCTCGCACTGCCCGCCGCTACCAGGTCTTAAGCGAGCCGACCAGTCTAACCCCAGACGAATTTAACTTTGTGCCGTTCCTCGCGACCCGCGCCGGACTGGCAGAGTCACCAGAAAGCAACAATTTGCCAGCCACGTGCCCCTCAGCCAACTGGCCTCCATAGACCCTGCCAAACCACCAACACTCACACCTGGAGCAAAGACCTTAGTTGGCAACACACGATCGATTCGACATTGGTGGCAACCTAAGCAGCTAATGGCACCAATGGAAAGCCACACCGCTAGTATTAGTGCCGCCACGGCTCACCCTCTTTTCCTGTCACGGTTGTGAATGGTTCGTGGGAAGAACGATTGTTGGTATGTCACCGTATGAGCTATCTGATGGTCTTTTCGCGAGACATGCGAAAAAGAAAGCAGTTTTTGGGTTGCATCTTCTAGGAAAATACACTTTAACAATACGCCACACTGTATTTAGAAAGCGCCTCTTTCCACTGGAGTTGAACCCACTAGAGACGGTGCATCTCCGTGAGGCTTTCACGATTACTAAATGAGCTTGTAAGGAAACTCCATGCTCTTGTTTGTTCGTGTGAACGCAGTGTCAGAATACCGTTGCAAGTATGACGTTAAGTCACCCATGACGTTTGGCCCGTACTTGCCAGCTGGCGCAATCAGACGTACACGTCTAACGTGTTGCGGTATCGCGCCTGCTGGTGTGCTCTCTCCAGCAGATTCTTCTGTCAGTTGCCACAGTATACGAAGGGATTGTTGTTTACTCTGTCGCAGATTCTTCACTGTGATCTGCAGTCCCCGACACCATCACGGCGGATTACCTTGATAGACCAAGGACTTTTGACCGAAATTATAAATATCTACAAAGAGCAACAGTGTTTGTGGAAAGTTAAATCCTAACACCACACAATCAAAAATATTAGACAGAAGCTTACGGTAAATTTGTTTCGTTTTCTAAAATAAATTATCCTCGAAGCGAATCCTGTCTTTCTTGTTTGTCCCATCTGTACCGCACTGCATGGTGTCGCGGTTCCTAACATGGACCTAGCAATGGACATCGGGAGTAAAGTTACGCATGATGCAGCACAGTTTGAGTCGTAACACGTCCTCTTGTAGCTGCACGAAAAGCAGGGCCACTGCAGTAGTAGCCCTTGGGCGGACTGAGTGAGGCATGTCATCGACAATTCCTGTCTCTGTGTATCTCCTCTGTGTCCGAACAACCTCGCTTCGGTTCACGTGACACCTGGACATTTCCCTTGTTGAGAGCCTTTCCTGGCACAAAGTAACAATGCGAGCGCGATCGAACTGCGGTAGTGACCGTCTAGACATAGTTGAACTACAGCCAACACGAGACGTGTACCTCCTTCCTGGTGGAATAACTGGAACTGATAAGCTGTCGAACCCTCTCCGTCTAATAGGCGTTGCTCATGCATAGTTGTTTACTTCTTTGGGTGTTTTAGTGATATCCACAGTCAACGTCTATCTTCAGGAGTTCTGTGAACCGGGGTGAGACAAAACTTTTTTTATGTGTGTAATTTTCAAGCAGTGTCGTAGCTAAAAAAATTTACTTGGATGCCTTTGTGAGTTTTCTTCCACGTGATTTTCAGCAATTTATTTACTAAAAAAAATTTTTTGGATAGTTATTTATGATTCCATGAACTGCGTTTCGAACCTTTCAGGTTCGTCTTCATATGATTTTCTGGAAGCTATGCTAGAAATAGGGATGTAGCTTCCAGAAAACCATCTGAAGATGAAACGGAAAAGGTTCGAATACTAGTTCATGGAATAATAAATGTTCAAAAAACTGACTGGTTATAGTTTTATGTGTTTACAAAAGTATTCAGGTTCATGATTTCTGGCCGTACTATATGATAAAGTATTTTGCACATCTAGGGAATTGCCGCGCGTGGTAGCCGCGCAGTCTAGGGGGCCGTGTCGCGGTCGGCGCGGCTCCCCTCGTCGGAGGTTCGAGTCCTCCCTCGGGGATGGGTGTGTGTGTATTGTCCTTGGCGTGAGTTAGTTTAAACCAGATTACGTATTATGTAAGCTTAGAAACCTATGATTTCAGCAGTTTGGTCCCCTAGAACGTACCACCAATTTCCTATTTTTTTCTCGGGAATTATATTAGACACTGTTGATATGGCAATTCCTCTCGCAAATTTCAAACCTTCGAAGGAGCGACCCGTGGCTAAAAATCTCAGAGTGCAGTAGTTCAGGCATTTAACTGTTCTTGCTATCTTCGTGATATTGAGGAGATTCTTCTGAAATCTGATGGTATGTCCCCAGACTCATACATTCTACACGCCAACTTGAGCAGTCACTTGGTAGCCATTTCCGCCAATGATTTTAGACGTTCCAGAGGAATACAATTTATCCCATCTGCCTTAGTTTATCGAAAAGCTCTGTTTAGTTCTGACTCTAATAATGGATCACATACGTCTTTCAGATCGACTTCCATTTACTCTTCTATCACGTCATCATATAGGTCTTCCACCTCGTATAGAACTTCAGTGTTCCACCTATCTATTCACTCCTTTGCTTTCAATAGTGGAATTCCTATTGCACAGACAATGTCGAGAACTTGCTTTTAATTTTCCTTCCTATTAGTTCACTCCTAAATACTTCCTTTTATTTCGTCGGTCAACTGAACCATTTCTTCCGCAACGCAAGGTTTACTAGTACTTACGTTTATCTGTACAACATCCGTGACTGCCCTTTTGAGAGATGTACATTCCTCTTCCTCAGAACTGTCAGTTTTTGGTATTCATTATCGCAGAATCTAGAGCTTTAGAGTATTTGAAACGTTTCTCATTCCTCAGTACTTCGCTATTACACTTCCTGCCACGCTGAAACTACCAGACGATTCTCTTAAACTTCAGTCTTCGTTATTACTAAATTTCTATCGGAGTCTGTATCTGCTCCCAGGGTACAATCGTATACTTGATTTCGGAACCTCTGTCTGACTATGATGCTATCCAGCTGGAACTTTCCTGTTTGTTTTATTTATTTTTTATTTCACATGTATAGTTCCGTAGGTCCATATCGAGGAGCAAATCTCCAAGGTCATGGAACATGTCAGTACATGAAATTACAACCTAAATCTAATAATATGTAAAATAAAATGTTCATGAGCAAAAGAAAAGACGAGTCATAAGTTTATGTAAACGCAGTCAACAATATAACGCAGGAATTTGTTCAAAGAACTTCTCGACAGAATAGAAGGAACGGTTATTGAGGAACCCCTTCAGATTCGATTTGAAAACGCGTGGATTACTGCTTAGATTTTTGTATTCTTTTGGTAGCTCACTGAAAATGGACGCAGCAGAGTACTGCACACTTTTCTGTACAAAAGTCAAGGAAGTGCGATTCGGTTGCAGATTGGATCGCTGCCTGTTACCAACTGAGTGGAAGCTGCCAATTCTTGGTGTTAAGCTGATATTGTTAGCAAAAAACGGCAGTAAAGAATATACACATTGCAAGGCCAATGTCAGAATACCCAGACTAGTAAACGGGGATGGACTAGAGGTTCGCGAGCTTACATCACTTGTTGCCCGAACCGCCCATTCCTGAGCCAAAAATATCCTTTGAAAATGGGAAGAGTTACCCCAAAATATAATACCATACGTCGTAAGTGAATGAAAATAAGCAAAGAAGACGGCTTTTCATGTCGAACTATCACTTACTTCAGATCCCGTTCTAATAGTAAAAATGGCAACATTAAGTTTTTGAACAAGGTCCTCCGGGCCTTTTCCAAATATATCTCCTCCTCCTGTGATTTTGTGTCTTCACTGTTACGTGAAATACCTGAAATATATTGCAGAATTTAATAAATCTTCGTCCTCTCCAGTTCCTACGACCAAACCCATATTTTGTCGTATTGTCCCTGTCTTCTAGTTCTTCCTCTGTTACCGCATTCCAATCCACCCACCATTACTAGCTTGTCATCTATCACTGACCGCCACTATATCTAGATTGAGCCTATCGGTTTTCAGATACTGACATTCGCCGCCCCGACTTGTAATATGTTACTCTTTCGTTGGTTCTTTAATATTTTTCTCGAGGTTAACTCCTCCTTGGCAGATGCCTCCCACAAATCCTAAGGGTGTGGCACTAATCTGGGATATTTTGCTAATGGAGAGATTATCATGACATTTTTTCAGTTACCGGGCACATGCGCCGTGAATACATGTCTGTATCCTTATTCCTTTGTTCATAGACGGTTCTTTCGCCTTTTAAAGGCAATTCGCCGTGCGGGGTAGCCGCGCGGTCTGGGGCGCCTTCCCCGGTCGGACGTTCGAGTCCTCCCTCGGGCATGAGTGTGTGTGTTGTCCATAGCTTAAGTTAGTGTAAGTTAGATTAAGTAGTGCGTAGGCTTAGGGACTGATGACCTCAACAGTTGGGTCCCATGAGGCCTTGGCACAAATTTGCAATTTCCAAAGGCAGTTCCCCACCCCCAAGGGCTAGATGTGGCCCTCCTGAAACAGTCCGATTCACCGCCTTCTCACCTGTGGCTGTATTCCAGTTAACGGATAGGACAAAGTTCTGACTATTTTGACATCTAGGGACCAACGTTGTGGCGTGGTCGCGGCGAGTACAGGGTGTTACGAAACGATTATACGAACTTTAAAGGTTTGTAGAATTTATTAGATTCAATTTACAATTATAAATAATTCATCAAATGAAGGAGCGACTCGAACAGTTCAAACACTTTTATTTGTATACCTTTGCGCAAAGAGAAGAGTAAGGAACGACCAAGAGTGACCGTAGAACTTGTTGGAGAAGTGAGAATCTTCTACGTGTAGCCCCAAGAAATCATTTCGGAGGGCTAGTTGTGAATTAGCAATTGCATTGACGTCTGTGTGCTGACTTTTAAGGGGACACTTACAAATATTTATCGTCTGCAATTGTTACAAGCTGTAAAGGGAACACTCAATGGCTTACGTGCCAACTTTTCAAATGAAATGTTGCTGCATTATGAATATTTTCTTGGTCGCCTCGTCTTCAGTGGTGACATGTTACCTAAATGGAAATGTGAGCACACATAACGTGCGCATCTGGGGTGAATCCCCACAAGATAGTACAGTTGCAACTAGACTCCCCTAAATTGAATGTCTTTCGTGCCGTAAGGTTTATGAGCCTTTCTTCCGGTGAAGCAACTGTAACTGATATTTTATATTTTGATGCACTAGAACTACGGATCTTCCCTCAAGCTGGTAGAAGAGCTGGCAGCGAGATGGTGCGCCACATCACTAGCATAACTCAATACGCGACGTTGTACCCTACTGCTGGAGTGGCCGCATGGCTTCCACGTTCACACAGTCTGACACCATGTGATTTTTACCTATGAAGAAAACGGATCATTTGTACGAGCGTCCGCTACCACTGATCTACCTGACTGTAACGTTTGGGAAGCACTCGCCCATAGACTTGATGTGTAACGAACGGTGCTCACAATTAATCCATGTAAGAAAAACTGTTTCAGTTGCTCTTCCACATTACGTGTTATTTATAATTGTAAGGTGAATGTAAAAAAATGTTCCAAAGACCTAGAATCCATACATTAATCTGGAACATCCTCTATTGCGTGCAGTTATGGTAATATCACTCAGTGATGCGCAGTAATAGAAAGGAGGTGTAAGGTTCCTAACTCCTACAAGAATCGCACAAAAGTTCTAGAGTTGAGGTATGATATACGGGGTGTTAAGAAAGTATCGAATATTATGAAATGTGACAGTAAGCATCAAAATAAGAAAAAAGGTCCAACAAACATGAGCTCGCTGCTGTAATTCACATCTCTCCCACTGAACAAGTGCTCTCAGCTCGTATGGTACGCCTTTTCGAGCCAATGTCTATTGAACTTTCTTTCTTGTTCTCATGGTTAGTACCACTTCTCAAAATATTAGATATACACTACTGGCCATTAAAATTGCTACACCAAGAAGATATGCAGATGATAAGCGGGTATTCATTGGAAAAATATATTATACTCGAACGGAAATATGAATACATTTTCACGCAATTTGGGTGCATAGATCGAGAAAAATGAGTACCCAGAACAACGACCTCTAGCCGTAATAACAGCCTTGATACGCCTGGGCGTTGAGTAAAACAGAGCTTTGATGGCGTGTACAGGTACAGCTGCCCATGCAGCTTCAACACGATACCACAGTTCATCATGAGTAGTGACTGGCGTATTGTGACGAGCAAGTTGCTCGGCCACCATTGCCCAGACGTTTTCAATTGGTGAGAGGTCTGGAGAATGTGCTGGTCAAGCCAGTAGTCGAACATTTTCTGTATCCAGAAAGACCCGTACAGGATCTGCAACATGCGGTCGTGCATTATCCTGCTGAAATGTAGGGTTTCGTAGGTATTGAATGAAGGGTAGAGCCACGGCTCGTAACACATCTGAAATCCGCTGTTCAAAATGCTGTCAGTGCGAACAAGGGGTGACCGACACGTGTAACCAATGGCACCCATACCATCACGCCAGTATGGTGATGCCGAATACATGCTTCCAATGTGCGTTCACCGCAATATCGCCAAACATGGATGCCACCATCATGAACCAGGGTTCATCCGAAAAAATAACGTTTTGCCATTCGTGCAGCCAGGTTCGTTGTTGAGTACACCATCGCAGGTGCTCCTGTCTGTGATGCAGCGTCAAGGGTAACCTCATCCATGGTCATGCTGATAGTCCATGCTGCAGCAAACGTCGTCGAACTGTTCGTGCAGACGGTTGTTGCTTTGCAAACGTCCCCATCTGTTGTCTCAGGGATCGAGACGTGGCTGAACGATGCAGATAAGATGCCTGTCATCTCGCCTGCTAGTGATACGAGGCCGTTGGGATCCAGCACGGCGTTCCGTATTACCCTCCTGAACCCACCGATCCATATTCTGCTAACAGTCATTGGATCTTGACCAACGCGAGCAGCAATGTCGCGATACGATAAACCGCAATCGCGATAGGCTACAATCCGACCATTATCAAAGCCGGAAGCGTGATGGTACGCGTTACTGCTCCTTACGCGAGGCATCAGAACAACGTTTCACCAGGCAACGCCGGTCAACTGCTGTTTGTGCATCAGAAATGGGTTGAAAACTTTCCTCACGTCACCACGTTGTAGGTGTCGCCACCGGTGCCAACCTTGTGTGAATGCTCTGAAAAACTAATCATTTGCATATCACAGCATATTCTTCCTGTCGGCTAAATTTCGCGTCTGTAGCACATCATGTTAGTGGTGTAGCAATTTTAATGGCCAGTCCAAATGTGTGTGAAATCTTATGGACTTAACTGATAAGGTTATTAATCCCTAAGCTTACACACTATTTAACCTAAAGTGTCCTAAGGACAAACACAAACACCCATGACCGAGGGAGGACTCGAACCTCCGGCGGGACCAGCCGCGCAGTCCACGACGGCAGCGCTCAAGACCGCTCGGCTATCCCCGCTCGGCTTAATGCTAGTGCTTAGTGTCTCTAAGTATCTCACTAATTGTAACCCTTTTTCCTCAAAGAGAAGAAATCTTCTAGTTGTGAAAGTATTTCTACCTGATAAATGGCAGACAGAATACTTTGCGCAACGGAAATTACATCACTCTAATAGCCGGCAGTGGCTGGTTCCCATCGATTTGATGTTTTCGGGAGCAGTTGGATCGTCAGTTGTCTAACTGCAACTAATTTAAATCTCAGTGTGTATCGTTAGAGTATGCCACAGATCGAAAGATGATTTTAACGTAAAGTGGACGAATTCTAGCCATCTTTTGACGTTCAGTTGTCATCAGTTCCGAAATTTTCTAGGAGCGTTATATATTACGAGTCCGCTGAAGAATCCCACTCGAACGGTTTAAACCTAAGAAGTACGAGACAGGGAGGCAGGCAGGGGCAGGGAGCGAAGAGAGCGCCGGTGCTGTGCTGTGCCGTGGACAGCCGCGAGGCGAGCCCCTGCCACGGCCAGCGGGTGCGGCACGCCTGCGGCTGGTGGGGCCCAGGGGAGCCGCCGTATCGGCAGCGCCGCCACCGCCACCGCCGCCACCAGAATCAATCTAATGTCCGCACGTGCCCCAAATGTACACGACGCCATTTCCAGCCGCCCCCTTCCCGCGCATATCTGCGCCCTCTCTCTCCCCCACATCGCTTTGGCTTCTTCCCCAATGGATACCAGTTTTCCATACCTTCGATGTTAATGCCATCCTGTTTCCTCATTCCAGTCCGTGCCCCATCGTATGCTCGAGACGATAACCGAGGGGTTATGTTCATGCAGTACGAAACGGAGGAAGTAAGGGTTCCTACGATCGCTGTAAAACGACTGCTACGAAAAAGTATTCTGAAATAAGGCATGTGGTAGAACAATTTACGCAAATGACAAAGAAACGATTTCCGAAAGAATAACTGTTTTGACCTCTAATCTCCCCCCTTTAAAAGAGTTTGCTTTATATAGGTCGTCTCACCTGTTTCTCGGCTACACTTTGTACGGATCTTGATTATATAATTACCTTATATAATAGAATGAAAACAAACTGAACGAAAAACATTATACAGTTTTAATATGCAGATAGATTCTTACATGAACAGTCCTATAGTCTCATGGCTAATGTCAGAAAAATCAGAGCAGATAGGTATACAATTGCTGGAGATATCTGTCTGTCTCTTTTTCGCTTATACACAAACGCACACACACACACACACACACACACACACACACACACACACACACATACATACATACACGCACGCAAACATACAAACACACACACACTCACTCAGGACTAACAATGCTCATTTTGCCTAGGAATCTCACTGACATTCGAGTTGAAACATAATCGTTATAGACAGATTTAAAATATAACATTAACAAGAAAACATTAAAAAAAGCAGACATTACGGCCTTATAAGAGAAACCAAACATGTTTTAGCAGAAGAAGAAAGTAAACGAAACAATGCTGTAAGTACACAACTAATCAGGGAACTCATAGCACAACAAGTCAAAAACACATGAACGTGTGTGGGCAAACTGGAAGATAACAAAGATGCACTAACAGCTAGGTCACTAAGGAAAAATCTCTAGGATATCGGACACAGCCAAAAAGTCACAGGTAAGTTAACTGTAGCCCTCGTGAACATACTGGAATATATGAACAAAATAAATACCTATTATAAAAATGATGTTGTAGAATTTTAGTCTGACCCTACAATAGAGTCAAAATGGAAATGAAAAACGCCGGCCGAAGTGGCCGAGCGGTTCTAGGCGCTACAGTCTGGAACCGCGCGACCGCTACGGTCGCAGGTTCGAATCCTGCCGCGGGCATGGATGTGTGTGATGTTCTTAGGTTAGTTAGGTTTAAGTAGTTCTAAGTTCTAGGGGACTGATGACCTCAGAAGTTAAGTCCCATAGTGCTCAGAGCCATTTGAACCATTTTTGAACTGAAAAACATTACCAAAAACAGAAACGAATGCCTTCCTTTGTTGAGCCATCAGTTTTCTGATTGGTTTGATGTGGATCACCATGACTTCTTCTCCTTTGCAAATCTCTTCATCTCAGAGTAGTACTTGCAACCCGTGACCTCAATTACTTGCTGGGTGTAGTCCAGTTGCTTGCTGCCATACTCTAAGATTTTACGTTTTGCAGCTCCTTTTAGTATCATGGAATTAATTCCTTTATGTCTTAACAGACGTCCTATCACCGAGTCCTATTTAATTGTTAGAGTTTTCCATTACCAACTACTTTTTACCTAATTGGTATATCTAATTTTCAACATTCTTCTGTACCTTCACATCTCAGATTCTTCGATTCTCTTCTGTTCTGCTTTTCCCACAGTCCTTTTTTCACTACCATTCAATGCCATGCTACAAACGTACTTTCTAAGGAATTCCTTCCTCATATTAATGCCTATGTTTTATACTGGTACACTTCTCTTGGTCAGAATTTTACCAGTGCTACGCAGTTTTTTATGTTCTCCTTGTTCTGTCCATCATGGGATATCTCGCTCCCTATGAAGCCATTTTTCTTACTTCATCTACTTTTTGATCACCAATTCTGATGTTAATTTTTTAACTATTGTCATTTTTAACGCTTCTCATTACTTGCGTTCTTTTTCGATTTACTGTCACGAATGCAATATAAAAAGTTTCAGCAGCACCAAACGTCAGTAACTGGCTTAAAATGTGTAAAGAAAATAGAACCATCATACTATTTCTCAATATCAAGGATGCTCTCACACATCACATTGAAAATATATATAGCTGAAAGTTATGAACTAGGGACAGAAAGGTCTCCAGTACTAAAACTGCAAGTCACAGACATCCCACCAACTGTTGTGGACTGACAAGACAGCCAGTCCACAGTGACGGGTAACCGAAATGCACGCGTTAACTCACGCCGGCTTGCGGGAGGTCTGAAACAGGATACGTTATGAATGCTATAAAGAAAAGTACGTAGCTTCTTTAATACTTAACTTTAATTCATCCTTGTGGTACATCGCTCCTGACGATACAAATAAGACTCTTTCAATACAAGCACTGTAAGGCTAATGGCGCCTTGCTAGGTCGTAGCCATGGACTTAGCTGAAGGCTATTCTAACTGTCTCTCGGCAAATGAGAGAAACGCTTCGTCAGTGTAGTCACTAGCAAAGTCGTCGTACAACTGGGGCGAGTGCTAGTCAGTCTCTCTAGACCTGCCGTGTGGTGGCGCTCGGTCTGCAATTACTGACAGTGGCGACACACGGGTCCGACATGTACTAATGGACCGCGGCCGATTTAAAGCTACCACCTAGCAAGTGTGGTGTCTGGCGGTGACACCACACCAGCTGTACAACTGATTTCCTTACATGTTCAAAGACAGGCAGATACCGTCCATTAATCTTTTTATAATTAAATATGCACATGAAGATAATCAGTGAAGTCATATCACTAACAGCGTGGAAACAGCAAGCATTATTCACTATTTCCAAAGACTGCATTTTTAATTACACTCCTGGAAATGGAAAAAAGAACACATTGACACCGGTGCGTCAGACCCACCATACTTGCTCCGGACACTGCGAGAGGGCTGTACAAGCAATGATCACACGCACGGCACAGCGGACACACCAGGAACCGCGGTGTTGGCCGTCGAATGGCGCTAGCTGCGCAGCATTTGTGCACCGCCGCCGTCAGTGTCAGCCAGTTTGCCGTGGCATACGGAGCTCCATCGCAGTCTTTAACACTGGTAGCATGCCGCGACAGCGTGGACGTGAACCGTATGTGCAGTTGACGGACTTTGAGCGAGGGCGTATAGTGGGCATGCGGGAGGCCGGGTGGACGTACCGCCGAATTGCTCAACACGTGGGGCGTGAGGTCTCCACAGTACATCGATGTTTTCGCCAGTGGTCGGCGGAAGGTGCACGTGCCCGTCGACCTGGGACCGGACCGCAGCGACGCACGGATGCACGCCAAGACCGTAGGATCCTACGCAGTGCCGTAGGGGACCGGACCGCCACTTCCCAGCAAATTAGGGACACTGTTGCTCCTGGGGTATCGGCGAGGACCATTCGCAACCGTCTCCATGAAGCTGGGCTACGGTCCCGCACACCGTTAGGCCGTCTTCCGCTCACGCCCCAACATCGTGCAGCCCGCCTCCAGTGGTGTCGCGACAGGCGTGAATGGAGGGACGAATGGAGACGTGTCGTCTTCAGCGATGAGAGTCGCTTCTGCCTTGGTGCCAGTGATGGTCGTATGCGTGTTTGGCGCCGTGCAGGTGAGCGCCACAATCAGGACTGCATACGACCGAGGCACACAGGGCCAACACCCGGGTTCATGGTGTGGGGAGCGATCTCCTACACTGGCCGTACACCACTGGTGATCGTCGAGGGGACACTGAATAGTGCACGGTACATCCAAACCGTCATCGAACCCATCGTTCTACCATTCCTAGACCGGCAAGGGAACTTGCTGTTCCAACAGGACAATGCACGTCCGCATGTATCCCGTGCCACCCAACGTGCTCTAGAAGGTGTAAGTCAACTACCCTGGCCAGCAAGATCTCCGGATCTGTCCCCCATTGAGCATGTTTGGGACTGGATGAAGCGTCGTCTCACGCGGTCTGCACGTCCAGCACGAACGCTGGTCCAACTGAGGCGCCAGGTGGAAATGGCATGGCAAGCCGTTCCACAGGACTACATCCAGCATCTCTAGGATCGTCTCCATGGGAGAATAGCAGCCTGCATTGCTGCGAAAGGTGGATATACACTGTACTAGTGCCGACATTGTGCATGCTCTGTTGCCTGTGTCTATGTGCCTGTGGTTCTGTCAGTGTGATCATGTGATGTATCTGACCCCAGGAATGTGTCAATAAAGTTTCCCCTTCCTGGGACAATGAATTCACGGTGTTCTTATTTCAATTTCCAGGAGTGTATGTCTTTATCTCCTTTCCTCCTGGGATTGTGATGGAGTCTTGTTATTTTGGCAGCCTGGGGCCTTTTAGCTGGTTCATGAAAGGGAAGTTTCACTTAGGTGAACAGAATAGTTGTAAAGATATTTACTGCTGAAAGCCATCCTCCACACACGTGCAGAGCAGAGAAGGACAATCTGCCCCAGCATAGCAGGAGTGCCGAGTGAGGCCAAGCAGCATGCCGTAAAACTACATTAGATGTGAAAGGCACCCTTTTCAACTATGATAAGAGTAGAATGAACCAGTGGAGTATCGGTAGTGTTTTAGATTAGTAATCAAAGCGTCCTCCCGGATTCTAACCCTGCCACGGTGACTTTCGACATAAGAAGTGACCGTAATTCAGACATTGGTTTTGTTAAATGGGGTAGAGAGCGGACAGAGGTTCATTGCACACTCTTGTTCTTGGGGTGGAAAACTGTCCCTAAAGGAGGAATTGTCAGCTGTGATCAATGGCATGAGGATGCAGAGGGCAATACAAACCTCAGCACTAAAGACACATAACCTATATCCCCAGGACAAGTGGCGTGCAACTGAATAAGTGTCACCATGATCTCTCCATTGGCAAAAGATTCTGGAATAGTCGCCCATGCGTATCTCCAGATACGTGCCATGTGGGAGGTGACCATGAGAGAAACATTGAATAGCCAACGAAAGGATAACATTCTAAGAGTCGCAGCGTCGAATGACAGAAGTTTGAACACAATGGGGAACCTAGAAGATCTGAAAAGGGAAATGCTAACGCTCAGTCTAGACATAGTGGTTTGTAGTAAAGTGAAACTGAAAGACGACAACGACCACTGGTCACATGAGTACAGAGTAATACTAACAGCGGCAGAAAATGGTGTAATTGGAGTATAATCTGTAATGAATCGGGAAATACGTCAGAGAATGAGCTACTGTGAGCAGTTCAGAGAGCTAACAGAAAAACGATAGTTCCGGTATACATGCCCAGATCGCAAAACGAAGATGAAGAGATGGGATATAGAAAGGATAACTCAGTACAAAAAGGGAGATGAAAATCTAGTAGTCATGTGGAATTGGAATGCGACTATAGGGGAAGGAGTGGAACAAAGGGTCACGGGAGAATATGGGATGGGTACTGGGAATGAGCGAAGAGAAAGACTAACTGAGTTTTGCAATAAATTTCTGCTACTAATAGCGATTGCTCTGTTCAAGGATCACAAGAGAGTGAGGTGTACTTGGAAAAGACCAAGAGACATGGTAAGATTTCAATTAAATAACGTCATGGTGAGGCAGATTTCTGAAATCAGATAATTAATTTTAACACCCAGGAGCAGATACAGATTCAAATCACAACTTAATAGCGAAGAAGAGTGGGGGAAAGTTCAAGAGACTAGTCATGAATAATCAAATCCCTAGGAAGTGAGACATGGAACTACTAAGAAATGAAGAGATTCCCTGGAAGTTCTCTGAGGCTACAGATACTGCGATAGCGAATAACTCATTTGGCAGTTCAGTTGAAGAGCAACGGGCATCTTTAAAAAGGGTAATCACAGAAGTTGAGAAGAAAACCGCCAGCACGGGAAAGGTAATTGCGAAGAACCCATGGGTAACAGAAGAAATACTTCAACTGATGGATGAAAGAAGGAAGTTCCAAAATGTTCATGGAAATTCAGGGGTACAGAAATACAGGTGTGTTAGAAATGAAATAAATACGAAGCGTAGGGAAGCTTAGGCCAAATGGCTGCATGAAAAATACGAAGAAGTGGAAAATTAAATGATTGTTATAAGAAGAGGCTCAGCATATAGGAAAATCAAAACAACCTTTG
Organism: Schistocerca cancellata; assembly: GCF_023864275.1. NCBI lineage: Eukaryota > Metazoa > Arthropoda > Insecta > Orthoptera > Acrididae > Schistocerca > Schistocerca cancellata. The sequence continues at coordinate 1,008,520,922 of NC_064626.1, forward strand.
CAGACTCTAAAAGCAAGGGCAGTAACATTAAAAGTGCAATGGGAATACCAGTATTAAGTGCAGAGGAGAGAGCGGACAGAATTTTATCATTATGAGAGTAGTGAAGGACGTCAGCTTTAATTGTTAAAAACCATTCATAAGCCAAGGTCGCACAATATAATTTTTATTCAAGATAACCGAGTTCAACAGTCTTAGCTATCATCTTCAAGGCTTAAACATTTTTTATAATAAAACATGCTCATTTTACGACGACTTCTTGCACAAGATGTCCAGGGGATTGAACTCAGCACATTTACTCTTGACATCTTGTGCATGATATCAGCGTAAAATGAACGTGTTTTATTACAAAAAATGTTTGAGACCTGAAGATGATAGCTAAGACCGTTAAGACCCGTTGCCTTGAATCAAAATTTTTTGTGCTATCTTGGCTTTTGAATCGTTTTTAAAAGAGAGGGGATAGGTGGAATGAATACTTTGAGTGCCTCTGTGAGGGGTGGGAGGCGGGGAAGAGGGGCGGAGGGCGGGACGTGGGTGACGACGGTATAGAAGAAGGCACAGGAGTTGATATAGAATCAGAATTTAAAAGGCTCTGGAAGATTTAAAATCAAGTAAGGAAGAAAGTTGGATAACATTTCATCAGAATTTCTGAAGTCATTGGCGATGTGGCAACAAAACGACTTTTCACTTTGGTGTGTGGAAAGTACGAGTCGGGAAATATATGATCCGAATATCAGAAAAAATATCTGCACAATTCCGAAGAGTGCAAGAACCGACAAGTATGAGATTCATAATACAATCAGCTTGACAGTTCATTCATCCAAGTTCTTGACAAGAATATTATGCCAGAGAATGGAACAGAGAATTGAGGGTATGTTAGATGACGATCAGTATCGAAAGGTAAAAGCATCAGAGAGGAAACTTTGACGTTGTGGTTGGTAATTGAAGCAAGAAAGAAAAATGAAGAGTCGTGTGCGACTGAATTCGTGATTTACTGTCAGAAGGGTCACAGTTCGTAGTAATAGACGAAAAGGTATTGAGTAAAAGAGAAGTAATATACGGCGTCCCCCAAGGAATTGTTATAGGTCCTCGACTGTTCCTGATCTATATTAACGACATAGGAGACAATTTGAGTAGCCATCTTACAATGCTTGCAGGTGATGCTGTCATTTGCCGTCTTGTAAAGTCATCAGATGTTCATAACGAATCGCAAAATGATTTAGATAAGACATCTGTATAGTGCGAAAAGTGGCAGTTGTCCCTGAATAAAGAACAGTTGAAGTAATTCACATGAGTACTAAAAGAATTCCGCTAAATATTGATTATGCGATAAGTCATACAAATCTGAAGTCTCTAAATTCAACTAAATGCTTAGGGATTGCAATTACAGATAACCTAAATTGGAACGATCACATAGATAATATTGTGGGTAGAGCAAACCAAAGACTGCGATTCAATGGCAGAACACTTACGATCTCAGGGAATCACAGAACGGACGTCTGTCTTAAAGTGGGCAGGTAAAACACAGTAAGGTAGTTGTAGAAACGATTGGTATTGTAGTTGTAAATTGTCGTAGCTGTGTTGGGAAAGAACCAGAGCTCCAAGTCCTAATAGAAAGCAATGAAGCTCAAATGGTTGTAGGTACAGAGAGATGGCTAAAGTCGGAAATAAGTTCAGCAAATTTTTTTTTGAAACGATCTAACAGTGTTAAGAAAGGATAGATTAAATGCAGTTGGTGGTGGAGTATTTATTGCTGTCAGAGGTAATTTGCCTTGTAGCGAAATTGAAGTAGATAATGTGAAACAGTATGGGTAAAGGTTATACCTGACAATCGGACTAAACTATTAATGGGTTCGTTTTACCGCCCCCCCCCCCCCCCGACTCAGAAGATATAGTTGCTGAACAGTTCAAAGAAAACTTGAGTCTGATTGCAAATAAGTACCCAGCCCATACAATTATAGTCAGTGGTGACTTTAATCTACCCTCGATATGCGGAAAAAAATATACGTTTAAAGTCGGCGGCAGGTATAAAAAGTCATCCGAAATTGTACTGAATGGTTTCTCAAAAAATTATTTTGAACAATTACTTCATGAGCCCATTTGAAGTGTAAATGGATGCGAAAGCGTACTTGACCTTTTAGCAACAAATAATCCTGGACAAATAGCGAGTATAGTAACAAACACAGGGATTAGCTACCAAAAGGCAGTTGCTGCTAGTCTGAATAACGTAACACCTACAACAATAAAAAAGAAACACAAAGTATATCTATTAAAAAAAAAGCTGCTAAAAGTGCTCTTAACGCCTTTTTAAGACAGTCTTCAGTCCTTCCGATCTGATAGTGTAAATGTAGAAAAGTTGTGGAATGTTTTCGAAGAGATAGTATCTACAGATATTGAGGGATATATACCAAATAAATTATTAAGTGATGGTACTGATCCCCCACGGTACACAATACAGGTCAGATTGTTGTTGCAGAATCAACGAAAAAAGCATGCCAAATTTATACGAAAATGCCAAAGATTGGCAAAGTTTTCCCGAAATTCGAAATATAGCGCGTACTTTAATGCGAGGTGCTTTTAATAATTTCAACAACGAAATTGTGTCTCGAAATCTGGCAGAAAACCCAGAGAGATTCTGGTCATACATAAAGCAAACCAGTGGCAAGACGCAATAAATTCCTTCACTGCGCGATAACAACGGTGAAGTCAGTGATGACAGTGCCACTAAAGCAGAGTTATTAAACACTGTTTTCCGAAACTCCTTCACCAAGGAAGACGAAGTAAATAATCCTGAATTCCAATCAAGAACAACTGCCAAGATGAGAAACATAGAAATAGATATCCTCGGAGTAATGAAGCAGCTTAAATCGCTTAATAAAAGCAAGACCTCGGGTGCAGATTGTATACCAGTCAGGTTCCTCTCAGAGTATGCTGATAAAATAGCTCCATACTTAGCAATTATATACAACCACTCGCTCATAGAATGATCAGTACCTAAAGACTGGAAAATTGCACAAGTCACATCAATATCCAGAAAGGGAAGTAGGAGTAATCCACTGAATTACAGGCCTATGTCAATAAAGTCGATTTTCAGTAGGGTTTTGGAACATATACTGTATTCGAACATCATGAGGTACCTCGAAGAAAACGATTTATTGACACATAGTCAACATGGTTTCAGAAAATGTCGGTCTTGTGATACTCAACCAGCTCGTTATACTCATGAAGTAATAAGTGCTATCGACAGGGGATGTCAAATTGATTCCATATTTTTAGATTTCCAGAAGGCTTTCGACACCGTTCCTCACAAGGGTCTTCTTATCAAACTGCGTGCCTACGAAATATCGCCTCAGTTGTGCGACTGGATTCGTGATTGCCTGTCAGAAAGGTCACAGTGCGTAGTAATAGACGGAAAGTCATCGAGTAAAACAGAAGTAATATCCGGTGTTCCCCAAGGAAATATTATAGGCCCTTTATTGTTCCTGATCTATATTAACGACATAGGAGACAATCTGAGGGGCCGTCTTTTATTGTTTGCAGATGATGCTGTCATTTACCGTCTTGTAAAGTCATCAGATGATCAAAACGACTTGAAAGATGATTTAGATCAGATATCTGTATGGTTCTAAAAGTGGCAATTGACCCTCAATAAGGAAAGTGTGAAGATATTCACATGAGTTGTAAAAGAAATCAGCTAAATTTCGATTACGCGATAAGTCACACAAATCTGAAGGCTGTAAATTCAACTAAAAACTTACGGATTACCATAAGAAATAACCTAAATATTGTGGGTAGAGCAAACCAAAGACTGCGATCAGAACACTTAGAAGGTGCAACTGGACTACTTAAGAGACTGCTTACACCATGTTCGTCCGCCCTATTCTGAAGTATTGCTGTGCGGTGTGGGATCCGCATCAGGAGGGACTGACGGATGACATCGAAAAAGTACAAACAAGGGCAGTTCGTTTTGTAGTATACCGAAATAGGGGAGATAGTGTCACAGACATGATACGTGAACTGGAGGGGCAAACATTAAGACAAAGGCGTTTTTCGTTGCGACGGGATCTTCTCATGAAATTTCAATCACCAGTTTTCTCCTCAGATTGCTAAAACATTCTGTTGGCACCCACCTACATAGGGAGAAATGATTATCACAATAAAATAAGAGAAAACAGGGTTCTCCCAGAAAAAAAAATTAAGTGCTCCTTATCTCCGATAGTGGAACGGTGGAGAGACAGCTTGAAGGTGGTTCATTGAACCGTCTGCCAGGCATTGTATTGTGAACAACAGAGTAATCACGTGGGTATAAGAAGGTACAGGGTGGTAGGACATCAGTTAAGACATTAGGGAATAACTTCCGCGGTACAAGAAGAAACTGTAGAGGGTAAAATCTGTAGACGAAGATATACATTGGAATAGTTCCAGCAAATAATTGAGGACGTATGTTGCAAGTGCCACTCCAAGAGGAGAGGAGGGGAGAGGAGAGGAGAGGAGAGGAGAGGAGAGGAGAGGAGAGGAGAGGAGAGGAGAGGAGAGGAGAGGAATTTGTAGTGGGCCACATCAGACCAGTCAGAAGGTTGTTGACACAAAGAAAAATTCTGAAAGGTAGGAGAAAACATGAGGCTATGGAGCTTGAGAGCAACTGTTCACACTTTGAGACCGGCTACTTAGAAGAATACCAGCTCTCGCAAACTGCTCATTTACACCGTTATTTAAAAGGTTTACTGGCACGTATGTAGCTGTTATTATCTTCACGAGTAAAACATACTAAAAAAGAATCAATCTTCGGGATCTGTTTCTCACATTTACTTTAGTTTTTCGAATGAATTTTTAAATAATGGTGGCAGGAACCATAATGACTCTCTCAAGAAAAAAAATGTAAAGTGAGTTATTGAGGAATTTCTTGCTCTTGTGCTTCCAAAACTTGTTACTTACTCAACAAACATAACATATTTGTAGCAGAATTAAAGAGAACTGGTAAACCTAAGGGGTACATGGTCGAAATTGTGGCAAAACGATCATTTTGGCTTTGCCATTCGTGACAGAAGGTTTTTGTTTTGTAATGCTTCTTGAGAAATAAATTGAGAAATTGACAACAGATAATAATATCGGTAGCAAGACTTCTGTATATTGTTCTCATATGAAACTTATTTCATTTATTTATCGAGCATTAGCTGGCTCTCGGATCGACAACATTACGGCACTGCCTAAATTCGCGTGCTGTCTTTTGGCTCGAGCCATTCTCATGCTTGGTATTCAAAGCGTTAAGCCTAGTAAGGACAGCTGGCTGATTCCGTTTCATTTCATTCAATTTCTTTCGTATATTTTCATTCATTACATTGTTAAATAGTATATTGAATATACGACTAGAAAAATTTGAGAAAGAAGGAGACAGAAAGAAAGAGAGACACACACACAAAAAAGACAAAATTCAGTTTACAAATCGCAATCATAAATTACAAGTAATCAAACAACACAATCATAATTAAGTCATAATTACATATTAAATTAACTAGGCTGTTCTTTGTAAATTAAAAATCCTTTTACTGAGAAAAAGCAATATTCCATCAGAAACGACCTAAGGTAATATTTGAACTTTATTTTATGTCGCTGCAGTTTTAACTCACTAGCTAGGCTGTTGAATAATTTACCCATTATCTGTGAAACAGTTTCCTAATTACTGTTCTACGCTGAGACATGTTCTACACTGAGACATGTGGATATTACTGATGCCTCTTGTATTGTGGCTGCTGATAGGCTTATTTTGTCATTTGTCGTACATGTTCAATACTGTTTGATAGATAGTCATTTGCGAACTAGATACAATCACACTTGCAAAGGCCTGGCAGGTTCATTATTTTCAGGTGTGTGAAGTGTTATCTACAGATTTCCAGTTTCCGTATGTTGCAGATAGCCCTGATTGCTCTTTTCTGCATCCTAAAGATTTTTATGCTGGTGGCTGAGTTTCCTCAGAAGATTGGCCCACACTGGAGTAATGAATGGAAGTATGCGTAATATACCTCGATGGCTAATGACTTGCTAGCACTTTAGCTTAACACACAAAGAAGAAAACAAGCTAATGGAAGCTTTTCCCAACATTTTCTACACAACAGTTCCATTTCAAGTTGTCTTATACCCATATCACAAGACCTTTAGTTTCAGTAATTCATTTCAGTAATATGTTGTTAAACTAAGGTTCAAATTATTGTACAAGTGGAGAAGAGAAATTCACACAAACAGTTTTTTTCTTTATTTATTATTACTTTAGAAAACAGCTATTATAGAGGGACATAGAAGTACCTATTGTTACTATCAGAGAAATTTTGTCAGCAGCTGTTAAAATGCTGGTGTCGTAAGGAAATAAGATACGTTTCTTCACTTTAATAAAGTCCTTTAAATCATCAACATAAAGAAGGAACAATAAAGGTCCTAGGAAAGAATACTGTCTCACTCTCTCTTCATTGGTGATTTGTTGGATAGATATGTTGTTGTTGTTGTTGTTGTTGTAATGATATTCTCTGTAATGCTATCGTACCTTAAAATCGCCATTCACAGGCTGTCTTCTAGATGAGATCTTATCAGCTGATATGGGATCCCTTTGACACGTTTTTGAGCTAATTTGTGAATATGTAAGACGTGGTCAGTTATATTAAATGCTTTTGAGACATCCAGGAAAATACCAGTAGCATGTTCTCTGTCATCCAAAGCTTTAAAAAATCAGCTTCTAAATCCTCATACTTATCTCCTAGTACAGATTTGGATCTCTAGAATCCATGCACTTGACGCTAAATAACGAAAAGTGTGAGGTGATCCACATGAGTTCCAAAAGAAATCCGTTGGAATTCGATTACTCGATAAATAGTACAATTCTCAAGGCTGTCAATTCAACCAAATACCTGTGTGTTAAAATTACGAACAACTTCAGTTGGAAAGACCACATAGATAATATTGTGGGGAAGGCGAGCCAAAGGTTGCGTTTCATTGGCAGGACACTTAGAAGATGCAACAAGTCCACTAAAGAGACAGCTTACACTACGCTCTTTCGTCCTCTGTTAGAATATTGCTTAGCGGGTGGGACTGCCGGAGGACATCGAAAGGGTGCAAAAAAGGGCAGCTCGTTTTGTATTATCACGTAATAGGGGAGAGAGTGTGGCAGATATGATACGCGAGTTGGGATGGAAGTCATTAAAGCAAAGACGTTTTTCGTCGCGGCGAGATCTATTTACGAAATTTCAGTCACCGACTTTCTCTTTCGAATGCGAAAATATTTTGTTGAGCCCAACCCACATTGGTAGGAATGATCATCAAAATAAAATAAGAGAAATCAGAGCTCGAACAGAAACGTTTAGGTGTTCGTTTTTCCCGCGCTCTGTTCGGGAGTGGAATGGTAGAGAGATAGTATGATTGTTGTTCGATGAACCCTCTGCCAAGCACTTAAATGTGAATTGCAGAGTAGTCATGTAGATGTAGATGTAGATGTAGATGCTCATGTGGTGAGAGTAATCAATTTTTTGTAATATGACTTTGAAGCCTGTTGAGGAAAACTCTTCCAAAAATTTTGAAGGATACTCTGAGTTTGGATACTGGATGATAGTTATTATATTTTCATTGTTCCTTTTTTTGAACAAAGGAGTTACTTTAGCTGTTTTTAAGCTATTTGGAAACTTTCTAGTGTATATGGATGTGTTTACCATATACATTATTGGTTTTACTATATAATCAGATGACATTTTAAGTACATTTTCTGGCACACCATCCAGCTCACATGTATATTTGTTTTTGAGCGACCTAATTATATGCTTCATCTCTGTCTCTGTTATTGTTTAAAGCAACATAAGACTTGATACTGGCATTTAAATAATTTGGTAGACATGTGGGTCTTTCTTCATACAGATTTTGGATTAACGCTTTACTAGAAAATTCCCATTAAATAAATGATGTAATATGTGTCAACAACAAACCAGTAGCTTATATACACTGTCTGCACATGTAGATATGTTTCACATAGTACAAAATTCTATTCATTATGGATCTTAAAGCAGAAGAGGCAATCCTCTACTTTGACCTCAGTATCACTCCAACAACAGACATAGCTTCAATATGTTCAGAAAAGAGACAGCTGCAGACATGATGATGTACAAAATAGACTCAAACAACTCACATTCTTGAAAAATATCATCCATAAGATGTATGGTGCACAGACAATGACGAACACCTTTAAGCAAAAATAACTATCATGAAGAGGTAAATCATCAACATAGCACAAAAGAATTGGTACAGCAGTACAAAAGCTATGCAACATCTTTAAAATAATATACAAACAGAAGACAGTAAAGGTAACAATAGTCCCGATATACTAACATTTAACGGTAACAGCGTGCAAAACCACAACAGAAAACTGATCCCACAACATAGACACAAAATGGCCCAGCATATCACAATCTACTTATACCTGAAGTTGTAACGTTTTGAAAAAAAAAACAAAGTAGACAAAGAGCTTAACTGGAAGAAACTAAATCCGTGAAGTAAGAGAAAGATAAATACAATGAAGTATTTCACGAATATATGAACTGAAAGTAATTGCTTTAACTGTAATTACGTTGGGATGACTGAAATAATTTTAATAGTGGGTATATGTATGGACAGTGAAGAATTAATGCTTATGTGAAAACCATCTACTGGAAGAATCTCACTAAATCAATAACATAGAAAATATGGTAATGTTATGCCACAATAACAAGAGAAGGGACATGCTCATTCTGCATGAAGAGTATTTCTTGTAGAGTGCGATAAAGAAAAGTGAAAATTTGTTTCATGGCCAAAGAAAGCAGAATGACACAATTCGACAGTGTGCAACATAAGCGCAAAATATCGCCCAATGTTTCCGTGAATACGCAAATGCAGCTTGCCTCCCTGTAATACAAGAAATAACATAAGCACAAGTTTAAACGCATCCGAAAGTCTTGACCTCTCTGAGGCTTTATGCCTAAACATACAAACCCATCATAGCACTGCCCTCAAAATGTCAATTATACCAGCTGTTAATAACACAACACATGCGTCTCAGAAAACATTCATAGTCACAAGCAACGAAATTTTGAAGCTACACAATTCACATGTGACAAATTACACACTTCTTGCACGTGCATTTAAGTCAACTCGGCGAAACATGACACACTTGAAGATTGTGTCAACTGTACCAAGGAAGGGCATGTGCTGATGTCAACAAGTCCCATGCATAAATGGAATGCTTCATTGCATCGTACTGTGCCTTCGTATGTAAATCTAACATCGAGAGAAGGCGTTAATGAAGACATGAGGGGTACATTGCATAGCTGGCCGGGGTGGCCGAGTGGTTCTAGGCGCTACAGTCTGGAACCGCGCGACCACTACGGTAGCAGGTTCAAATCCTGCCACGGTCATGGATGCCTGTGATGTCCTTAGGTTAGTTAGTTTTAAGTAGTTCTAAGTTCTAGGGGACTGATGACCTAAGAAGTTAGGTCCCATAGTGCTCAGAGCCATTTTAACCATTTTTGGGTACATTGCATACCATTAAGGTAAGTAAACCAGCAGTTTTCAGAGCTGGCACTGGAGGAAGTGACATGGTTGGGTATTGCTTCAACCTTGAATGAAGAGTGATATGACACCACGAGAAAGGTACGGCGTGGGCAGAGTTACGGATGTAAAAGAAGGGAACTAGCTTTTTGATTTATCTGGCAGCTTCAAAGACATCCAAACCAAACCTCTTTACACGTTCGCATTCTTTTACTTGTTGATATAAGTACCTGTATAACGTAATGCAATGCATCACGTGAAATAATATAACATGATACATTGTCGTCCCTACAGGATTACCACGGTGAATTTTATCTCACAGATAAACTTTTTTTAGCTGTAACATGTACGTCTGTAGCCATGTAATATTTTGTATTGTTTACAATAACTAGTAAGTCTTAGATATTTTGTGCGCAGGATCAGAGACTTTAGCCAATAAATTGTAATGTTCAGATGTGCCAACATCTTGCAACTAAGCTCGGGAAGTAAGCTTAACTTGTAAACAACCGCTAATATGTCAAGATGATCTGATTTTAAAGTCTTTAAAGGAGATACTCCTCTTTTTGTGCTATGATAGAAGCATTTTTCATAATAGTTTCAAAGTTTTACTCTACCATAATGTTCACATTAGACAGCAATAGCTTAGCAATTGATGTAGTATATGTTTTTTTACTTCCTTTCGAATTATGTTGCTTGTATCATGGCAGCTGATAAAATTTCCCCAAAACAACATGACCATCGTTAATGACATGTACTAAATTTATCTCTTTACAAGACTGGAACCGATTCGCACGTCTGAAACACGTGAGTTGCAAGTGCAAGAAAGAGAGAAGAAAAAAGTCACAGAAATATGTTTTTGCGGGTAATTTGAAACATACAAGTGGCGCTAGTAAGAAAAACAAAAAGTGTTTTTTTGTACGTAAAACCCGAATGAAGATAGATTTTTGAAAGTGGATTTCATTTATCTGAATCACAAACTGTTTCACAAATTCAGTATACGTAAGAATGAACTTTACGTGCTTCGTTTAGCTCGACTTCAAGTCACAGTATCTCGACAATGGCAAAAATTATTAGATTAAAAATTTAATTTAGAGTTTATCCGTTTATCTACGTTAGTTCATAGTTTCAACCGATTCTTACAAGTTTAAAATACAGAAGTGGATCGCTTCAGAAATCTCCCAGAAAAACTGTTTTTTTTCACTATTTGCGCGTAAAATCCGAATGGTTCACATACAAATTGTGACATTACCTACTCAGAAACCAATGAAGGCAAAGATTATCGTAGCTGTCGTCGTCTAATTTTAATGATGCTCTGATGAACGCTATGAAACGATGTTTCCATGGATACTGTTTGTATTATAAACAAAGGAAAGTACGAAAATAAGCTTTTCTCGTAGGTGGGAAAATGGACATGGCATGTGAATTTACTCCAGCCTCAATATGGCTTTGTAATTTCTGACTGAGTCGGTTCCAGTCCGGCCTTCTTTACTGAAATTGATAGAGTTTATATTGGTTCTTATCCCTGAATATGTCGTCCGCAGCTCGTGGTCGTGCGGTAGCGTTCTCACTTCCCACGCCCGGGTTCCCGGGTTCGATTCCCGGTGGGGTCAGGGATTTTCTCTGCCTCGTGATGACTAGGTGTTGTGTGCTGTCCTTATGTTAGTTAGGTTTAAGTAGTTCTAAGTTCTAGGGGACATATGTTAACTCCCATAGTGCTCAGAGCCATTTGAACTCTGGATATGTCATCTGTGAAAGACCCTGTCAGTTTTTGTACTATAATCTCTTAATTTCTTGTAATACTTGCCTTGTTTCCAGAACTGCAACTACCTAAACGTTTGCATTGGATGTACTGCCTCTCACTCCAATACCAGCAAGAAATACACGTGGCACTCTTGCGATGAGAAGCGTCGGATGGCGTAGTGAAGTGCTGGGAGGTGTAGAAGCTTCCAGGTGTCGCCCGCGCAAAGCAACCGCAGGATGACAACACTTTCGCAGGCGTGCTACTACTGGCTGTCCTCGTAAAAAGGCTGTTCGGTGGCGGGCGCGGGGGGGGGGGGGGGGGGGGTCGTAGGCTGTGCACTGCGCCGCTATCACGCCAAGCAGCGGCGCTCTGCTCTCTACGGAATGCTGCAAGTTATGAGCGCCTCGTAAATAACTCCGCAATCGGCTTACATTTGCGGCCATTGCCTCTGAACAAGCAGACACCCTGAAACGGGTACCGCAGCAGTCTATGAGCTTTCTAGCGTTCCTTCAAAGCTCCTCAAAGGTTGCAAAATTCTCAAAGACGTGTATGTATTACTGGATCTACATTTTCGTAGATGCTTGGCACTTACCTTTCTGTGGTTTACTGCGGAATACACTCTACCTTTATCTATTTAAGATCGATATTTCCAGACCTGATGCTGAATTTTTCATACTGACCTCTCACGTAATTTTGTCGCACTTCTTAAGCAGAAATATCTTCCTATCTTTCTTCAAAATTTTATTTACAGCCTTATTCAGTGATGCGGGAACACATTTATGGTCACTGATTGCCTGTTCTCTGTTAACTGATTTGAAAAACTGAGGTCCGTTGTTTCCTTCAAGAGTCGGTTCCTGTGGTTAGCTGTTGAAGGTAATTTCGGGTAAGGCTCTTAGAAAACTTTCACATTTTTGCCTAATCACCATAATCACTGGAGTATCGCAGTACCTCCTGCTGATCTGAGATCTCCACCTAATTTTATAACTATATCAGGACGTTTATATGGAATCCAAATTATCCTTCAAATTTCCCCTTATACTGCTCCTGAGGTAGGCAATCTAGACTGTAATTATTTCGCATTCGGAATCTGTACCAGCCTCACAGATATTATGTTACTATTTACAGCTGAAATAACCTCCTCAACCAGCCTTAATCCTATCTTTGAGATAAGTATTCCAAGCGGAATCTATTGTTTCATTGCTGGTTTCAATCAATCTTCTGTCTGTAGAAGTATGTCGGTAAGTGGACGTTACTTCGATTAATAGCGAGATTAATTCTAGGACCTTACCATGGATTCTCCTACATTTATCTGCACTATTCACTCACCTTAATGTAAGAACCTGTCAAAAGACTGGAAAACCATGTTTCGTAGCGCATACCACTGCAAGACTTGTGGAAAGAGAGCTAATGGGGTTCTGGAAGTTACCGACATGGATGTGGAGCCATTCCTACTACACTACCCCGGTCAGCCGCGCTAGGTTTCTCGGTTGAGGATCCATGCAACGAACAGCCCGCTCGAAGTGGTCACACAGATTCTCGATCGACTTTAAATCCGTGGAGTTTGCTGGCCAGGAGAGAATTGTACACTCATGCCGCTGCTCCTCGGACCATACATGCACACTGCGAGGTGTGACACTTTACGTTGTCTTCTTGGTAGATCCCTTTTTGCGGAGGAGAAACGAACTACATGTAGGGTTGAACCTGATCCCCTAGGTTCCATGCATACTTATTTTGATATACTGTGCCGTCTAGAATGAGATCACCCAGGGAATGCGGTTAGCATTCCCCAGACCACGAAGCCCCCTTCATTGAGCTGGACCCTTCCGAAGTTTGTAGCAGGGTATTTGCTTTCAGGAGTTTCCCGACGAAGGAGGATGCAACGCAATTCCTCTGAAGATGCCACCTGCTCAGTTGACATTCAGCTGCGGTATTGGCCTGAAAATTCCAGCCTTCGTTTCCGAAGAACAGGAGTCAGTATGGATGCATAAAACAGGCATCTGCTGTGGAGGTCCATTGGCCAACACCCAGCAACGTCGTTGAGGAGACAACAGTCCTGTAGAATTTTTAGGAGGAGATTTCCGTCATTTGACTGTTAATTGTCCATTTATTTTACACAAAAATGGTTTAGGCTTTACAATCATTGTCAAGTACATTTTGAAATGTTAAAATATGTCTTACGTGGTATCATTGAAAAAACATATTTCCAGTCTTATAGACGAGTGGTCATATTACAGAAAATGAGTACATATCGAAGACATATAATATGGCTGACTTACTCATATGCTGTTATACGACAACTGGTCTCTAAGACAGTAAATATGTTTTTTCGATGATGATATGGCACAGAGAAGACAGACGTATGTCAACAGTTCAACATGCACTTCAGAATAGCTCTAAAGCCGAAATCATATTCGTTAATAATCAATGAACGATTAATAGTCAAATAGCTGAAATATCTTCAGAAAGAAAAGACGTCAGCCTGAACCGTGCTCCGGCTCGCGTTTATGCCGTTGACAGGTTGGCGTCGTGTATTCGGAATGTGACCTCTCGTTTTCTTAGTGCGTTTACTGGATCCACCGCGCCACTGCGTTTGCTCTCTTTGCCTGTCCGTGAGTGGCAGCAGCGGCGCTTAGCGATAACGAGTACTGTGGTACTATCTCTGGAATGACCTCAAGTTTTTCCGGGTCGGGTGTGTCGGGGTTCAGTTGGGACGGAGCAGCAGTGAGGTCCGACAGCGCCAGTACTTGCCGAGGGAGCTGGCGATATCTGCACTGCCCGATGCAAGGATGTGGTCGCGAGAGTGTACGACGACGTCGAGTTCCGGATTCAGCGTGTTTAAGTTGAATGGATCGTTATATTCGAGTAGTACAACTTTCACTTGTGTGTGTGTGTGTGTGTGTGTGTGTGTCCGTCCGTCGAAGTGGCCTCATGCCATCAAGGTGTCAGTTGGCAGTTTTATACTCCGACGTTTCCCTTGCCTGACATGATTGGCAACGACCGATGGATGGTCGTTCGGTCGGTCGTCTCATTGGACGGCGTGTATCTGGTCTTTCGACCGTTTCTGTGTTCTTAGCGTTCATGTCTACGTGTAATTCGTCTTGTTGCTGTACACTGTACAGTGACTGTTAGAACATTGTTTGAGTTGTCTGTGGAATTGTCTTTTGTGGTTCCATGTGCACCTAGTCAGATTTTGAATGTCTGCGTACTAGGATTTGGTGGAGCAAACTTGTGAAAGTAAATGCTTGTCGTTTCTTTATTTGGTCTGATTGTGTCAATTGTTTAAAAATAATATTTAGTTTAAATTATTCCTATTGCTTGAGGCCTTCAGCCGACAAATAATTTGAATTCTCTTTAGTAAGGCCTTCAGCCGTCAGTGTAGCTTGTATCAGTCAGTCTTTTTTAAATGATCGTTTAAAAAAATGATTTTGGTATTCCCAATGTGTAATTGTCTTTCTCATTTGTAATTCAGGCTTCCATCCGTTAATTGTTCTAAAGTATTCCTCGTGTCCTTCAGCCACCAAATAATTTGAATTTTTTCTTAACAAGCCTACAGACGTCAGTGTAGCTTGCGTTACAGACAATTTTTTAAATGAATGTTTTAAAAATTTCCGCAGCTCGTGGTCTCGCGGTAGCGTTCTCGCTTCCTGAGCACGGGTTCCCGGTCTCGATTCCCGGCGGGGTCAGGGATTTTTCCTGCCTCGAGATGACTGAGTGTTGTTGTGTCGTCTTCATCATCATCATTCATCCCCATTACGGCAGGAGGAAGGCAATGGCAAACCACCCCTACTAGGGCCTTGCGTAGTAAGGCGGCGCGGGTCTCCCGTGTCGCTCCCCTGCGCTCTGTAAAGAATTATGGGACTCATCATCGTCAACGTGTAATTGTTTTCCTCATTTGTAATTCAGGCCTTCAGCCGTTAATAGTTCTGAAGTATTGCTGGTGGCCTTCAGCCGACAAATAATTTTAATTATATCTTAATTAGGCCTTTAGGCGTCAGTGCAAATGTGTTACAGTCATTTGTTTAAATGATTGTTTTTAAAAAAATATTTCTTTAAATAAAGAGTACGGCTTCACTGTGCAACCAACGGTAACTGATTAGGCCCCGTCCACACCTTTTTCTGCCTTCCCTAAGTCCCGCGTAACGGAAATTCTTCCACCCTTGGCCAGAAAACCAATGATCGTGCTCATTTGGACGTTAGATAAATAGCTCCATTTCCGCATTATAACAACTGCTCTGTTTTCTGGTTCCCCGGATACGTGTTATATTCCACCCATGGTTAGTGCTGCCACTAGCAGTCTGTGAGTGGTTACTGTACATTGACATTGAACATAGGCGGTGGTCACGTTAACATGAATGGAACGTCTAATATTATTCCAACGTATCACACCATCTCTAAGGTCCTCGTCGTCCACTAGACTTTAATCCCTAATCTACATATCTAACTATTAGTATCAAGCTTCATACATTCGTTCAACGTCTCTTCAGTATGAGGTGATATATGTGACGAAGGTGCGACTATTAGACTGGTAAGTCAGATGACACGTGGTTGGGCTTGTATAATCATAGGAATTTGTTTCTGAGAGCAATGAATTGAAGCTTATATGGCATGTTTAAATGTAACGTTGTAAATATCATGTTTTGACAGTACAGTGTTGTGAAACGGGTCTATGTTTTAAACACATTAAGGAACATACATGAATGGCACAGAACCTTAGTGATGTGTTTTGTGTGGTAGCACACATCAGTAACGGAGTATACCAGGTCATATCCAGTTAACAGTTATTTTCGCTCCAAACCAAAAAACTAAATTATCCTTTTTTACTAACTGTGTCAATCCAGTACAGATACTCTGTATCGCAAATAAATGGTTTATACAAAAAACAAAAATTATTTAGTCTTTGGCAGTGTACAAACGCTCGTTAGATAATAAGCTCGGTAGTTGAATTACGATGACTAGATTCACTGCACTTGTTTACGACCGGGTGATAAATTCAGAGGTCATTTAGCACTTCGGTAACTTTATTTTTTTATTTTTTTATTTATTTATTTTTTATTTTTTTAGTCTACTGACTGGTTTGATGCGGCCCGCCACGAATTCCTTTCCTGTGCTAACCTCTTCATCTCAGAGAAGCATTTGCAACCTACGTCCTCAGTTATTTGCTTGACGTATTCCAATCTCTGTCTTCCTCTACAGTTTTTGCCCTCTACAGCTCCCTCTAGTACCATGGAAGTCATTCCCTTATGTATTAGCAGATGTCCTATCATCCTGCCCCTTCTCCCTATCAGTGTTTTCCACATATTCCTTTCCTCTCCGATTCTGCGTAGAACCTCCTCATTCCTTACCTTATCAGTCCACCTAATTTTCAACATTCGTCTATAGCACCACATCTCAAATGCTTCTATTCTCTTCTGTTCCGGTTTTCCCACAGTCCATGTTTCACTACCATACAATGCTATACTCCAGACGTACATCGTCAGAAATTCCTTCCTCAAATTAAGGCCGGTATTTGATATTAGTAGACTTCTCTTGGCCAGAAATTCCTTTTTTTGGCATAGCGAGTCTGCTTTTGATGCCCTCCTTGCTCCGTCCGTCATTGGTTGTTTTACTGCCTAGGTAGCAGAATTCCTTAACTTCATTGACTTCGTGACCATCAATCCTGATGTTAAGTTTCTCGCTGTTCTCATTTTTACTACTTCTCATTACCTTCGTCTTTCTCCAATTTACTCTCAAACCATACTGTGTACTCATTAGACTGTTCATTCCGTTCAGCAGATCATTTAATTCTTCTTCACTTTCTCTCAGGATAGCAATGTCATCAGCGAATCGTATCATTGATATCCATTCACCTTGTATTTTAATTCCACTCCTGAACCTTTCTTTTATTTCCGTCATTGCTTCCTCGATGTACAGATTGAAGAGTAGGGGCGAAAGGCTACAGCCTTGTCTTACACACGTCTTAATACGAGCACTTCGTTTTTGATCGTCCACTCTTATTATTCCCTCTTGGCTGTTGTGCATATTTTATATGACCCATCTGTCCCTATAGCTTACCCCTACTTTTTTCAGAATCTCGAACAGCTTGCACCATTTTATATTGTCGAACGCTTTTTCCAGGTCGACAAATCCTATGAAAGTGTCTTGATTTTTCTTTAGCCTTGCTTCCATTATTAGCCGTAACGTCCGATTCTAATACTGGATCCCCTATCTCTTCTAAATCGACTCCTGTTTCTTCTTCTATCACATCAGACAATTCTTCACCCTCATAGAGGCTTTCAATGTATTCTTTCCACCTATCTGCTCTCTACTCTGCATTTAACAGTGGAATTCCCGTTGCACTCTTTATGTTACCACTGTTGCTTTTAATGTCACCAAAGGTTGTTTTGACTTTCCTGTATGCTGAGTCTGTCCTTCCGACAATCATATCTTCTTCGATGTCATCACATTTTTCCTGCAGCCATTTCGTCTTAGCTTCCCTGCACTTCCTTTTTCTTTCATTCCTCAGCGACTTGTATTTCTGTATTCCTTTCATCAGTCAACTGAAGTATTTCTTCTGTTACCCATGGTTTCTTCGCAGCTACCTTCTTTGTACCTATGTTATCCTTACCAGCATCTGTGATGGCCCTTTTTAGAGATGTCCATTCCTCTTTAACTGTAGTGCCTACTGCGCTAATCCTTGTTGCTGTATCTATAGCGTTAGAGAACTTCAAACGTATCTCGTCATTCCTTATTACTTCCGTATCCCACTTCTTTGCGTACCGAATCTTCCTGACTAATGTCTTGAACTTCAGCCTACTTTTCATCACTACTATATTGTGATCTGAGTCTGTATCTGCTCCTGGGTACGCCTTACAATCCAGTATCTGATTTCGGAATCTCTGTCTGACCATGATGTAATCTAATTGAAATCTTCCCGTATCTCCCGGGCTTTTCCAAGTATACCTCCTCCTCTTGTGATTCTTGAACAGGGTATTCGCTATTACTAGCTGAAACTTGTTACAGAACTCAATTAATCTTTCTCCTCTTTCATTCCTTGTCCCAAGCCCATATTCTCCCGTAACCTTTCCTTCTACGCCTTCCCCTACAACTGCATTCCAGTCGCCCATGACTATTAGATTTTCGTCCCCCTTTACATACTGCATTACCCTTTTAATATCCTCATACACTTTCTCTAATTGTTCATCTTCAGCTTGCGACGTCGGCATGTATACCTGAACTATCGTTGTCGGTGTTGGTCTGCTGTCGATTCTGATTAGAACAACCCGGTCACTGGACTGTTCACAGTCACACCCTCTGCCCTACCTTCCTATTCATAACGAATCCTACACCTGTTACACCATATTATGCTGCTGTTAATATTACCGGATACTCATCTGACCAGAAATCCTTGTCTTCTTTCCACTTCACTTCAGTGACCCCTACTACATCTAGATTGAGGATTATTCAATCTTTTTCTCATGGTAACCTCCCCCTTGGCAGTCCCCTCCCGGAGATCCGTATGGGGGACTATTCCGGAATCTTTTGCAAATGGAGAGATCATCATGACACTTCTTCAATTACAGGCCACATGTCCTGTGGATACACGTTACGTGTCTTTAATGCAGTGGTTTCCATTGCCTTCTGCATCCTCATGTCGTTGATCATTGCTGATTCTTCCGCCTTTAAGGGCAATTTCCCACTAGGACAAGAGAGAGCCCTGAATCTCTATCCGCTCCTCCGCCCTCTTTGACAATGCCGTTGGCAGAATGAGGCTGACTTCTTATGCCGGAAGTCTTGGGCCGCCAATGCTGATCATCTATCAAAATTTCGGTAGTGGCGGGGATCGAACCCGGGACCGAAGACGCTTTGATTATGAATCAAAGACGCTACCCCTAGACCACGGGTACTCCGTCGGTACCTCATATAGCAACTAATAAGCACAGTTAATAGCCTAAGTGCCACACAAGAAAATCAGTCTTGGAGCGCCAGTCCCATGGGAGGCCAGGTCGGTGGAGATGAAGTTCCTTGGCCGATGTCCGACTACTCGTAGTTGCCTGAGGTGAGGCACCTTCCAGAATGGACGGCTTGTGGAACTCCGATGTGTAGATCCGTATGGTTGCTCTGCGTCAGAACTGCTTGCAGTGTCTCAGCGAATTGAATTGCCTACGAGTGGTGGGGCGCCGTCATGAATACACACCCGGCTGAGTGACAATCCTCGATCATTGGATGGGACGTTACTAAGGATGCAAAATAGTGGCGTTGTTGTACAGAATGCTCGCGCAGGTGGTCTCGAGGCTGGCATCTCTCATAGCGAAGCTAGCGTCTTATGTTTGCGTCATTCCCACTGGAGGTCCAGTTCAAGAAACACATGGCTGTTTTCCGCACGATCCAGCTTGTTGTAATGCGTAAGACATGCCTGCCGAACTGTCTCGTCATAGGCTGCAAAGGGAACGATTCCTGTGTATCCAGAGCACGAGCAACTTGCCAAAACACGTCTGTGGTGCGGGTAGAGGCGATTGCAGGTGTAAGTTTGGGATACTTCACTTAAAAGAGAGCATTTGGAAGTGTAGATAAATAACCCTGAGTATTGGCGGGTGCGTAGAGAGGGTAAAATAATGCAATAAAATTTTATTTGTCTGTGCCCAGTTTCACTTTTAAGGAGTAAAACGCACCCCGAAAGGTGATTTTCCACATTACATTTAGAGGGAGTATCTTAAAACGATATATTCGAGAAATGTTTTCCACGTAAAAGTTGAATAGTTGATACATAATTAACGTTCTTAAAAACTGTACAATCAACTTTTGTAATAATTGGAAAATTTTGCAAAATACCCATCAAATATTAATTAATTTTGAAGACTGAAAACTTTTGTTGCATCATAAAAAGCTTTCAAGTTACATACTATCATGTGTAATGCAGATGCTTTCTGAAATACCATTTGCGGAAATAAGCTGTAAAAATTTTACCACCCCAGTTTTGTCAACATACCAGATTAAAATATCTAAACATTCTTTATTAGTCTAGTTATTTATTAATATTGCTATTATCATTATTATTATTTCAGTTATAGTTGTTTTATGTTTTAAATTTTTGTCTTATGTTCAACATTCATGTTTTTGTTCTTTGTTTTCTAGTTTACTGCTTAAAATACGGAAACATTGTTAACTGATAAAAATAAGTGAATCATTATTATGTTACAAAATCATTACAATGATGATAATTTGTAAAGAAATGCCTAAAATGTAACGATTTTTACACCATGTACGAAATTTCTTCACATAATACAATGTATGGAGGACTTTATATAAAACAGAATTTAGCGGGGTTTCAAATTGTGGTGGGTAGTCCTCTAAAATCTTGACTTGTATCAGGTATATGCCAGTACATTGTTGAAGAGAATTGATTGCATGGTAGTGACTGCTACTTGATTATATTGTTTCTCAAGTGGAGATCATAATCATTGAACAGAACTACATATGATAGACCTCTCACTAAATTCTTCCAACATCAAAAGCCATATACGGGCCACTGCTGTACCTGTGCCATCAAGCCCTTTGAGAAAACGAGGTGAACAAGTTCTTTGTTCTCAGGTACGACGCTCTAAACGGTTTTTTCACATTGAACATCCCAAAATTCTAACAACAACTCAGAGTTTTCTCTGTCAGGAGGACAGGAAATACGTTTAAAATATCTTTTGATCTGGTCAGAGGTTTGTTTATATGATTTCGATGCTGTCACGAGAACGTCTGGCGCTCGAAAAAGTTTTTTGATTTCTTCGTCTAAATTAGGCATTAGTTTCTTTTAAAACCACGAAAAGAAGGTGGCTAGTGTGAGTTCACTTGGTGATCCCAAAGGGCTCGACGGTAGGCTTTTGGATATTGGAAGAACATTGTAAAAGGTTTTGAGATATAGTTCTGCTGAATGGTTATGATGTAAGTCCCCACTTGAGAAACAACATAATTAAACTGTAGTCACTAGTACACAATCAGTCCTGTTCGCCAAAGCTTACCAACCTACTGAAATATGCCTGATAAAAATCACGATATTTAGAGGATTACCCGCGACAATTTGAAATCCCGCAATATGTAGTTTTATGTTGTTTTCTCCATCGTGCATATTATGTGAAGAAGTTTCGTGAATGTTGTAAGAAAACATTGTGTTTGAAGTATTTCCTTACAGATTATCATTACTGTAACGATTTTATATCATAATAACGAGTTACTTAATCATAAGTTAACAAAATACACGTAATTGAAAGACAAAATTTTAAAAAAGCAAAGAACAGAAAGGAGCTTTATTACACGTGAATGTATGTTGCTTGAAAGGTTCTAAGATGTATGTTGTAAGAAAAGTTTCC
The DNA here is from genome assembly GCF_023864275.1 of Schistocerca cancellata. Lineage (NCBI taxonomy): Eukaryota > Metazoa > Arthropoda > Insecta > Orthoptera > Acrididae > Schistocerca > Schistocerca cancellata. The sequence continues at coordinate 1,008,542,549 of NC_064626.1, forward strand.
ATTTTTCAAAATTCACTAATGTCTGGTGGGTGTTCTGCTAAATTTCAAATTATTACAGTACATGATTATACAGTTTTCAAGAACTTTAATTACATGTCAAGTTTTTTATGAGAAAGACATTTTATACATCATCGTTTCGAAGATATTCCCTCTAAGCCTAATACGCCAAATTTCGTTTCGGTGTGTGTTCTACATTTTTATGTAAAATTGGGTGCAACCAAATAAATGCCTATTGCATTATTTTGCTCCCTCTAAATCGTTTATTTACACTCGGGAATGTTGCCTGGTTATTTAAACTTATTATTTACGTCGGATACACATGAGCGGTACACGAATTCAGATGTCGACTCCGCGCTATCACAGTCAGATGTTACATGCCCAAAACTGCTTGACCCGCTGATTGCGAAGTGTGAAATAGTCGTTTCTCGATCGTGGCTGGAAGTGGAGACTAACCATGGGAAAGATAGGTTGTAAACTAGAATAGCTGTTCTACTATAGAAAGTACCCTCCGTGTCCTTGTGAGCTTTGAACTAATAAGGTTGGGGGAGGGGAGGGGACGGGGGCTGGACTCTCGAGTTAAGTGTTCACTGTGGTAATGTATATTATACCAACTGCTTGAAATTGCAAATTTTGGTCACCCATTCAAGCTCCTTCAATTACAGATTCTGACAACAGAGAGTTTCAGGCGAATTTTATGAGTTCATATCTCCATTTTATATCTTGTTTCTACGCAGATTATTCATTCTTTGGTAATATCAATTATCGTTTGAACTGTACTAACTCTCTAGAAATTACCACAAGTAAATAATTGGCACAGTACTGCACAAATTTTGAGTAGAGGACATAATAAAACGTCAACAACTGGTGAAAGAGCGACTTTAATATTGCGCGTTTCGTATAACCCACCTTCTGATATCAGATACGTAGGGTTGTACAGATGCTCTTAAGTTAAAATTATATGTTACATACATAACTGTTACATGTATGCAACATAAACTTCAGTTCATCAGTCCAACTCAATGTAACAGGTACCTGTTGATGAATTACCCCGAAACGCGTAACATCAAAATCATTCAATCAGCAACCGACGCGTTTCACTAAGGGACATTAACAGAATTTGAGCAGTACTGTTCCAGTCGCATGCTTCCTATACATCTTGTCGCATCTCCAAAAAATAAATAAGGCTGTTGATTATAGTACTTGATTTTCATTCATTGCCTGTATAATGTGTAGCATTAGCAACAACTGTTTTCTAATAATATTAATAAATTGGTGTACTCTTTTGTTGTGTTATTTTATGAGATTTCTGAATATGTTGACACGGACATACTAGTATGATGATACACGATACGGTAGAGATTGTGAGGGAAGAAAGTGTAGATGAGTTCTAATAACTGGTTTTGTTATCAGTAATGTAGATAGCAGTTTTTTTTTCGATTGTGAGATAGTTTTTCTAATTAAATCTGTTTGGTGTGACGCCAGTCGTGCCAACAGCACTTAAGAAAACTTTGTAAGTAACTGGGGACACATTTGAGGTATTGCCTGTTTGCTTCTTTCCCGCGATCTATTGGCAATTTTTCTAAGTCCCTTATCCGATAACAGTCTTCATCACGATTGTAGTAATCCTACTGTACCTCTAACTAAACAAATAGTTCTACAATCGTAAGGCGTTAAAATTTTTCGTCTTTCTGCACATATACTACGGTTGAAAGACTGACAGTTCTGTGTAAATGATTTCTTCCGTTGCCGTGCACTATCGATTGTTTTTAATTTTCGTCAACATAACCAGTGAGAGCTACTGTGCCGCGCGGGGTAGTCTCGCGCTCTAGGCGTCTTGCCACGGTTCGCGTGGCTCACTCCGTCGGAGGTTCGAGTCCTCCCTCGGGCGCGGGTTTGTGTGTTGCCCTTAATGTAAGTTAAAGTTATATTAAGTAGTGTGTAAGCCTATGGACCAATGACCTCAGCAGTTTGGTCCCATAGGGACTTACCACAACTTTCTAAATTTTGGAAGCTACCGTATAGTATTAGTAGCGTTACTAACGCATTTCGGTGACGCATGTAATCTTCAGTTATTTGCTTTTCCTGCTTCCAATCACAAGGACGCTTTTGCGTATTTTATATATTCTTTGGAAAGAGACTAGGAAGGAAAGAGGCACTGACCAGCGTCTTTCCGTTTCAGTTATTTTAACTATAAATGTGGAAAAAATTTCGGAAAAGCAGTTAAGGTGTTTCGACATTACGTAGCACCGACTGATGTGGCGCAGTAGTTAGCACATTTGGCACGCGTTCGGGAGGACAACGGTTGAAACCCGTGTCCGGCCATCCAGAGTTAGGTTTTCCGTGATTTCCCTAAATCAGTTGAGGCAAAAGGTAGAATGGTACCTTTGAAAAGGGCACTGCCGATACAATCCGTATCTAATGACCTCGATATCGACGGGACTTTGAATCCAATCTTCCTTCCTTCCAACAAGTGTAGCAAATAGTAAATTAAGAGATCATGTAATGCGGTTTTTCCCCAGGAGATACAAGATACGTAGCTGGTATACATTTAGTGATGTAATTAATAATGGGAAAATCTGTTTAGATTAGTTTAATTTTTTAACCGGAAATGAGTCGACACTTCATTTCAGCTTTGGACGTAAATTAGGAATCGTATTTCGTGCCGTACTCGGTCTGATTTAGTCGCGTCTAATTACATACGTAATTTAAGTTAGATTTTCTGCGTTGTTGATTCAGTGCTCGCACGCACTGCATGGTCGACGACATGAAGCTCGTTATTTGAAAATACTTCGGAGCGAAGTAACTATAAAGCGTGATGTAATCAAAAAGCAATTAACTTCGTGGACCAAGCAACGGACAATGCAGCGGACGCGAAATAACGAAGCGCGGGCAACTTTGTCCGGGGACAAATAAAAAGAGGCCGCAACAGTATCGTCATTAAGAGGTCTTACTACTAGATCTTACTGACTGCATTTCTGACGGCATGATGATGGCGCATCAGTACAGACTTGACGGCGTTTATCTGCACATAACTACCAGCTCAAACGTACTGTTATATTCACTTGGCCGGATTTTCCTCAAACATTGGTCATGGTAGGGTGAACGCCAGAAATGGGTACATATTCTGTATGATACTGTAATGAATAACGAAGGTAGATTAAATACACTGCCGTAATGAAGATGCTATAAACATTGTGACTGCTACAGGGTTTCTTTCGATATACATTGGTGTCGTCAAAACTGTAATAGCATGCAGGAAGCATACGACAAACTTTTAATGGCGTGCAGCGTATTTAGTGCTTGGAAATGTAAACAATTAGCACTTCCTCGGAAATACACGTAGTCAGTAGGTGTGACAAAAAACGACTGTACATTATGAAAACATACGCAACGTGTTTCTTATTCAGCAATCACTTTTTAATGTCGGTAGCTTTAGAAAACATCGTGTTCGCTGCTGTCGTTTTGCGTCCCCCTACGGTTGAATGGTTAACGACTTGCTTCCCACTTTCAGTAATTTCGCCTAACAATGAATGATGCGAATAAAACCGAGATGTAGCTACGCCTTGCACGATTTAATGATATATCTATGTTGTATGTGAGTTAATATTGTATAAACGGGTTAGCTTTAAGCTGTAAATAAGGAGTAGAATCTTGTTTTCACGGCGAGATACATCCAGGTTATTCGTAAGATGGTGGTGCTGCGTGCTAGCTTTTAACTAGAGACCAACAATATGAGTCCGGTCAGACGTGAGAAATGTTATCAGATTCGGAGGAATATTAGTAAGTATAAAGAGCCGCTACGATCCGAAAAAGGAAACCATAGACTTTTTAACTACGGAATTTATACCGGTACTTGATGAAAACCGTGAATGAACCGTGACTTACAGAAAACACATGGAGATACTTCTTCGTTGTGTGGGCGAGCGTGGGTTTCCGACGGGTGTGGGACTGACCGAACAAAAAAAAAAAAAATGGTTCAAATGGCTCTGAGCACTATGGGACTTAACACCTGAGGTCATCAGTCCCCTAGAACTTAGAACTACGGAAACCTAACTAACCTAAGGATATCACACACATCCCTGCCAGAGTCAGGATTCGAACCTGCGACCGTAGCGGTCGCGCGGTTCCAGACTGAAGCGCCTAGAGCCGCTCGGCCACTCCGGCCGGCCTGACCTAACAACGATATGTAACACAATGAAGTGTGGTATGGATAAGATAGTTTAAAAAGCTCAAGAGATGATTCTGTTGACGTCTAGAATTCAGGAAATTAATACACCTAAACAAATAATAACGAAAAATATTTTGATTGTCAAATGTGTTGTAGGGGATTTGATTGCGCCTACATAGAAATTAGAAAACCAGCCTTACATGGCTATGAATACATCAGCCGCAAACGTCATGCTTCTATTAATGTGCAGGCCATCGTAGATGCTGGTGAGAAATTTATTAGCATAAGTGCAGAACGGCCTGTTACCATGCATGATGCTAGAATAAGGAGACAATCAGACGCTTAGCTGAGTGGTAATGTGCTTGCCTACCATGCAGCAGGCCCGGGCTAGACTCGCAGCCTGGTTGGAGATTTTCTACGCTGGTGGACTGGGTGTTGTCCTCGTCGTCCTTTCATCGTCACCAATGGGGCGTCATCTGAAATAAGATTTGCCACCCGGCGGCCGAACTAACCTGGATGGGGCCTCCTGGCCATCATTGGCATATGGTCTTTCGTGGAAACAAAGCCAAATTATGATTATTTATTCAGGGTACAACGGGGATGCAGGCTTACTTGTGATACAAATGTTAGAATATCTCCATGGTCAGTCACTCCGTTTAAGCCATCAATATATGCTGATAATGGTCGACTCAATTTGGTCCATGTCAGAGAAAGACCGATAATGCAACTACCATTTGGTGTGAGTAAAATGGGTCGAGAGTGTGTGTGTGTGTGGGGGAGGCGGGGGGATCATCTAGAACAGCTGCGATTTGTCGCAGTGAAAAGTAAGATGTATCTTGCCCTTAGGTTATTTTTCACCCCGTAGAATCTACTTACACATTCTAATTGAACGGGATACATCCATCTAGACATACTCTGAAGAGCCAAATAAACTGGTACACCTGCCTAATATCGTGTAGGGCCCCCGCGAGCACGCAGATGTACAGCAACACAAAGTGGCATGGACTATACTAATGTATGAAGTAGTGCTTGAGTGAACTGACACCATGACTCTTACAGGGCGATCAATAAATCCGTAAGAATACGAGAGGGTGAAGATCTCTTCTGAACAGCACGTCGCAGGGCATCCCACATATACTCAATAATGTTCATGTCTGGAGAGTTCGACGGCCAGCCGTAGTGTTTAAACACCGAAGAGTGTTCCTGGAGCCACTCTGTAGCAATTCTGGGCGTTTGGGGTGTCGCATTGTCCTGCTGAAATTGCCCACGTCTGACGGATTGCACGGACGTGAGTGCATGCAGGTGATCAGGCAGGATGCTGCCAGAGTCGTATCTAGACGTATCGGGGGTCACATGTCACTCCAACTGCACACACCCCATACCATTACAGAGCCTCCACCAGCTTGAACAGTCCCCTGCTGACATGTAGGGTCCGTGGATTCATAAGGTTTTCTCCACACCCGTTCTCGTTCAACTGCTCAATAGAATTTGAAACGTTGCTCAGCCAACAAGCAACATGTTTCCAGTCATCAACAGTCCAATGTCGGTGTTGACAGGCTCAGGCGAGGCGTAAGGCTTTGTGTCGTGCAGTCATCAAGGTTACACGGGCGAGCTATGAGACTTCGGCTCCGAAAGACCATATTGATGATGTTTCGTTGAGTGCTTCGCACGGTGACACTTGTTGATGGCCCGACACTGATATCTGCACCAATTTGCGGAAGGGTTGCACTTCTGTGACGTTGAACGATTCTTTTCAGTCGTCGTTGGTCCTGTTCTTGCAGTATCGGAGATTTGATGTTTTACCGGATTCCTGACACTCACGGTACACTCGTGAAATGATCGTACGGGAAAATCCAAACATCATCACTACCTCGGAGATGACAGCACGTTCAAATTCACTTAAATCTTGATAACCTGCCATTGTAGCAGCAGTAACTGATCTAACAACTGCACCAGATTTTTATTGTCTTATATAGGAGTTGTCGATCGCAGCGCGGTATTCTGCGTGTTTACATGTCTCTGTAATTGAATACGCATGCCTGCACCAGATTCCTTCGCGCGTCTGTGTAGCTTCTTATTATTTACTTCACAAATAGTTGGCGCTAAATCTAGGCCCTACAGAGCACTACGTAGATTCTGTGTTTTATTCACATCACTCAATAACACCTGTGTTGATTTCACTAACTTTCGGCTAACGGTGCTTTGCTACTCCATTCCACCGTCGCGCAGAGAGGCCAGTCAGTGATTGTGGTTGGTACAACGACAAGTGAAAAGGGCAAGAAACAGTTAGGATAAACGGTTATAAATTCTGTTTCGATAATTATCTCGTCGATGGCGCTAATAGTTACAAGTGCGCTAGGAGAATATAAAATTGTTTTGTTAAATTAAATTCCTTAAATTACATTCCGGTTCTCAGTTAGACCATAATCATATGTAAGTAGGCTGTATAGTTTTTTTTTATTGGTAACGCCACGTAGCGCTCTATATGAAAATCACTGGCTGTGCTGTGTTTGCATTGTTGTTGGCTGTTGTAGTGTTGGGCAGCTGGATGTTAACAACGCATAGTGTTGCACAGTTTGAGGTGAGCCGCCAGCAGTGGTGGATGTGGGGAGTGAGATGGCGGAGTTTTGGACAGAGACAGTAAATTTGTAGGACTGGATGCCGTGAACTGATATATATATATATATATATATATATATATATATATATATATATATATATATATATGACTTTTGAACACTATTAAGGTAAATACATTGTTTGTTCTCTATCAAAATTTTTCATTTGCTAACTACGCCTATCAGTAGTTAGTGCCTTCAGTAGTTTGAATCTTTTATTTAGCTAGCAGTATTGGCACTCGCTGTATTGCAGTAGTTTGAGTAACGAAGATTTTTGTGAGGTAAGTGATTTGTGAAACGTATAGGTTAATTTAGTCAGGACCATTCTTTTGTAGGGATTATTGAAAGTCAGATTGCGTTGCCCTAAAAAAAAATGATGAGGCAAGATAACGGAAAATAAATAATGAGGTAAGAAATATGTGAGCATATAAATACAGAAAGCATGCTTGGATAGGATTTTTTTGGTGGAAACAAATGTTGAAATAAGACGAAAGATCTATGGAATGAAGATATGGGTTGGACTGCAGTACCAAATGTTACACTGAAAACAAACCCTGTCCTTTCCTCCTGTGTTATTCTGCTATGTGTTTGTGTACTCTTGTGTATTTGTGTTTTTCCTGTCTTTATGTGTGTAGCTGATGAGAGTTATGTTGTAGAATTTTTCCAATACTATGTGATTTACTTTGTAAAGATGTTTAGACATTATTTATCTGTTCTGTTTTGTTGCTCATGTGTGAAGTTGATGTTTCAAAAGTTATTCTGATCTTTATGTATGTACTCATGTCATAATTCCTGTAACACTGATGTATATGTTTATTTCTATTCTGTTGTAAAGCCTGTACTACAAATGTTATCTGTATTGTTATGTTCTTTAATGATGTATTTTGTATCTTTCCTATTGTATTCTTGTGTTATAAAATTGTAATTGACACCAGTTCATCAAATAAAGTAACTTGTAAGTTACATTTCACAGCACACGTTTCTGTTGGTCATAGTATATGGACAATATGTGAGAAGTAGGGACTTTTAGTGTTTGCACGTGTGTTGATAATTCAACAAGGGACTGGTTAACAGCACTGCTGGTTCCAGGGACAATTCCAAAAAACATGTGAGTGCACAAGTGGTTGTTTATGGATTTGCTATATTGTCTGCAAGACTTCTAAGGACAATTCCAAAAACTTTGTGCGTGCACAAGTGGTGGTTTATGGACTTGCTATATTCTCCGCAAGACTCTTCGATGGTGACTGTGCACCTGCACAGTCGCAATAGATGGCTGCTGGCCGTCTCTACAAGGACTATAATGGGTCTGCATCTTTGATGGCCCACCAATACCATTATCTCTACAAGGACTGCACTGGGTCCGCACCTCTGGTGGCCCGCAAATACTGTAATCTCTACCAGGACCACAGTGGGTCTGCTCTGTGATGACCTACTTACCAATATTCTTCAAAACGTTGACCGAATCTGCTGTGGGTTTGCTCTGTTGTGGCCCATTACCTGTCTGCATGTCAAGAGTCAGCACTGTCTCTCTGTTGGAAGGACAACACTACTTGTTCAAGACTGCATGGAAATCCACTACTTCCTTGTGCAGTTTCTTTTACTGCTCAGACTTTGAGAAAAAAAACTGCAACTTTACTGTGATGGATGATCAGGACTGTCTTTATGGACTGTGAGAAAATTTTATGTTTTGACCAACATTGTATCAATAAGTGTGTGCATTTGATTTCATTGTTATTGTAATTGTAAAAAATTTTAACAAATATGTATTTGCCAGTGCCCAAGACAATTTGTAAAATTTTTTTTGGGGAGCATGGGGGTTATGTAAGTAGGCTGTATAGGTTTCTTTATTGGTAACACCACGTAGCGCTCTGTATGAAAATCACTGGCTGTGTTGTGTTTGCATTGTTGTTGGCTATCGTAGTGTTGGGCAGTTGAATGTTAACAGCGCGTCACGTTGCACAGTTGGAGGTGAGCCGCCAGCAGTGGTGGATGTGGGGAGTGAGATGGCGGAGGTTTGGACAGAGACAGTCAATTTGTAAGACTGGATGCCATGAACTGATATATGTATATTATGACTTTTGAACAATATTAAGGTAAATACATTGTTTGTTCTCTATCAAAATCTTTCATTTGCTAACTATGCCTATCAGTAGTTAGTGCCTTCAGTAGTTTGAATCTTTTATTTAGCTAGCAGTATTAGCGCTCGCTGTATTGCAGTAGTTTGAGTAACGAAGATTTTTGAGAGGTAAGTGATTTGTGAAACGTATAGGTTAATTTAGTCAGGGCCATTCTTTTGTAGGGATTATTAAAAGTCAGATTGCGTTGCGCTAAAAAATATTGTGTGTCAGTTTAAGCACAGTCATGTATAATTTTTCTAAGGGGGCGCTTCACATATAAAGGATGATTCTGGTATATTAAACAGGCTGAGAGGCAGTAATATTGTGAAGTAAAAATATGAAGACAATTTATGTGTGATCCTCCAAACTTACGTATACATCTCGGGTTAGCTAATGGTGCTGTTGGCACTCCCATAACTCAAGATTTACTTCGAATAAGAAAAATGGTTAATGCCACTCCATCAAGCAGTCTTCCAAAGTTGACAAATAACTTATCAGAATTTCATGATTAACTGTTGAGAAATGTTTTCTACACAAGAAGGGGAGAAAAATGTTCATTTGTGAACGCCTCTTAAAAGGTTGTTATGGGTTTTTAATGCCAAAGCAATTTGAATTTTCTGAAAAGAACTTTATATTTGTAATTCGTGGGGTAAACATTTCCCATTATTAGCTTTTGCTCCGAAAGAAACGAAACGTCTAAGGAGACTTTGTCCTTAATTGCTAATATCACCAATCTGGACATTGTATATGTTGACTATAAGACGGTAGTGAACCAGGCACGTGCTTACGTTTAGCTTCAATCGAATATAAAGGGCAGCCGATTTTATCCGGGGCAGAAATGGTGCAGAAAGTTGGAGTCATTGGGATTATCAAATGCTTTTAAATCAAAGGTACCAGAAATCGGAAGACTTCTGAAAACATTTTTTGGACAGCCTCTCTTGCTCCCTAACCAAACTGAAGACGGATATCCCGCAAACCTAACCTGTGTGGCGAGTGTTCATCAGAGAGAAGCGAGATGACTGGGTTTTTGTTTTTTCCTCGTCATTTCCTCATCATTGATGAAAGTGGCGAGATTGGACTGAGCAAAGTTTGGGAATTTAAACGGGCGCTGATAAACGAAACATCAACATCATCAGAGAGAAGGTTATCGTCAGGAGTGCCCCAGGGAAGTGTGGTAGGACTGCTGCTGTTCTCTGTACGGGGTGAACCTTAATAAAACTGCAGGGAGGGATTCCTGGTTGGGAGGAATAAAGTCTTATGAACATGTAACTGGAAATGCATCGTTGCCACGGTAGACGGCGCTGACGAAAGACATTTCCTCTGACCACATGCCGTGTATTCTTGTGTGTCGCAGGCTGTTTGATATACGCAGCGTACTGTAAGCTGGACAATGGACAGGTATTCATGTCGGAACAAGCTGAGATGGTGTTTGTGTACGGTGAAGCACAGGCAAACGGTCGATGAGCAACACGGCTATACCAAAACAAGTACCCTCAGAGACACCACCCGCAACATTTCAAGCCCTTTTTTGGTATTTGTGTGATCATGGGTTCTTTGTGACAGACGAACTTGCAGGGAAGCAGCTGGCTGTGCGTGCACCAGATTAGGTGGACCAGGTCCTACAGGTTAATGAGACGAACCGTAGTACAAGCTCCAGCCCCGCCAACACGGCATAAACCAGCGTAGGATTACGTGTGTCCTGCATGACAACCGCTACTATCCCTATCGGCTGCAATCCCGTGGAGGATACTTTGAATATCTGTTGCGACTTGGGTGCGATGCAGCTCTGTACTGTGTTCAGGAACGGTTTGTTGTCGTTGCACGCACACAGTCCATTTCCGGACACATGTTTATAGGACCTTTTTTCCTCCGTTTCCAGTCAGGAATCTGTCCCTACAGTTTCTCGGTTTTATTTATGTTGACTCTTTATACGTAAATGATTCGGCCGACAGGCAGCAATCTGCGATTGTTTGCTGACGATACTGTTCTGTATGCTGAGGTGTCGAAGTTGGGAGGCGTAGGATGATACAATATAACTTAGAAAAATTTTCTGATTGGTCTGATAAGTGGCAGCTAGCTCTAAAAGTAGAAAAATGCATGTTAATACTGATGAGTAGGGAAAACAAATGCACAACGGTGGGATACAGCATTAGTAATGGCCTCCTTGACACAGTCAAATCGTTTAGATACCTGGGACTAACGATGCAAAGCGACATGAGATGGAACGATTATTTGAGGAGTGTGATAGGGAAGGCGAATGATCGTGTCTGGACGATGCAAAGCGACATGAGATGGAGCGAGCATTCGAGGGGGCCTATTCTACACCTTATTTTAGATCTATGTGACGATGTTGTGCTGAGTATATTTATACGTTTTGACGATGCCATTACGGCCTTATCACTTTAGGACATGGTGTAGAAAAGATCTGACGATGGTCATTGCTGACTGAAACTGGTCATCGTCAAAAGAAATGATATTGTGATCAAAGACTGGAATAAAAAAAAAATGATCCCGGCATTTGCCTGAAGCGATTTACAAAAATCCAGTGTGCCAACCACTGTGCCACCTCTCTCGGTTTCATCCAGTGCAGTCTACGCTTCCACTTCTACTCTGTCTGTGTGATACTTAAAAAAAAAAAGAACTGAATCCTATCATTCGTATCTCCAGAGAAACTGACCTGGTTTTCAAATCCTGCAGGCACAGTAGTTTGAGCTGCTGCAGCATTCACACTGGGATCCTGGTACTAAATATTGTGCAGGACTTAAAAGATACATAAGGAACACGTGTGCCTAATAGGTTATCGAACTTTCCTGACTATTGTAGCGTGATCAGAGCATGAGGGATATAAGTGACACACACACACACACACACACACACACACACACAGATTAACAGAGAGAGGATCACTAAAGCCTCTATTTTATGAAAAATGACTGAGATGAAATGAGAACTGTACGTTGTAACAGTAGGTGAATTTGCTATTTCCATGGAGGGTTCCTGACTGACAATAAACCACGAAATCATTCCATAGCAAAACTGTATAGGTACAATAAAACTTATACTGCACCTATTACTGTCTTAGGATAACACACTAAAAGCTATTTTCAGTATCAATATGACCTGTTAACTATCAGACTACGAACTTCTACGAATTTGAACTTAAAACACATATGAGTTGCTGCAGCAAAGATGTGCATCTGTAAACGGTATATAGGGTATCCTGAAACTCGCGCAACAAAAGTTTAGTATTTGTAGAAGGAAGTGATAATATTATATTGTGAATAGGAATCCATGGAAGGAAACGTACCATTTCCATTCTACGACGGTTTCGATACGGACGTGTAATCCGTCAACGTTTGCTGAGGGAAAGAGAAAAGTCTCTGAGTTGCTTGACCTGGTATGCAATAGGGTAGAAAGGGTGACAAATGAGGAAATACTGAACAGAATTGGGGAGATAAATTGGTCGTACATCCTATCGAAAATAAGGGATCGGTTGATAGGACACATTCTGAGACATAAAGCGGTGACCAGTTTAGTATTGGAGGGAAGGTGTGGGATGGGTAAAAATCGTAGAGGGAGACCAAGAGATGGACACAGTAAGCTGCAGTAGCTACACAGAGATGAAAAGGCTTGCACGGAATAGAGTAGCATGAAGAGCTGCATCAAGCTCATCTTCGGGCTTAAGACCACAACAACAATATCTCATTCTCTGTCTTTCCTTCAGTTTGAATCATCTAAGCTCCTCAGATTCCATGGACTTTATACCTTCATGTCTTAACACATGTTCTGTCTTCCCATTTTTTCGCCTTGTAAATGTTTACCGCAAGTTCCTGTCCTCGCCGACTCTGAGGAGAACTTCCTTACTTCTTATCACACCGCCATTGTTCTGTAGAATCACATCGGTCCTAAACACTCTGATCATTTTAATTTCGTATTTTTCCACTTTCCTTGATGCATTTCCATATAATGCTGTTGTCTAAACTTACATTCACAAAAATTTCTTTCTCACATTAAGGCAGCATCTAGTAGTCTAAATCAAATAATTATCTGTGTGCCAGTGAGAGGTGACTTTTGTGGAATCGTGCAATTCAAAAGGTTTCCTCTCATACATCTACGGCTGCTTCCCATTACAGAACTCTCCTTTCCCATCTTCTTTTTCATCTTCTTCTTCCCTCTTCTCCTTAGCGTCCTCTATTCCCCACTGATTTTCACCTTTCTTATCATCTTTAGCCTGTCACAGTGATGCGACCCCACAGAAACGACATCCACGGAAACTTCCCCAGACGGTTACCATATACCCATTAAGGCGTTCTTTCCATATTAAATTATTTGAGATCTACATAAATAAGCATCTAGGAGAACTACTTACGCACTGCATTATCATGTTTTTCAAAACGATTAAAAGCTCCATCGCTTCCATGAAACCAAAGCTCTTACTTAAGTTGCGTCACTTCCTAAACTACTACTATTACTACTACCTGTTGATATTCAGCATGCACGTCAGCCCACACTCAGGATATTTAGCAGCGTATTTCTGCATTTGTACCTACATACATTCTCCACCAGCCACCTACAGTGAGGATGCCTTGCATCACCGCTAGTCATTTCCCTTCTGGTTCCACCCGAAAATTCATATGCTTCCATATGAACCTTAATTTACCGGCCGCTGTGGCCGAGTGGTTCTAGGCGCTTCAGTCCGGAACCGCGCTGCTGCTACGTCGCAGGTTCGAATACTGCCTCGGGAATGGATGTGTGTGATGGTCTTAGGTTAGTTAGGTTTAAGTATTTCTAAGTTCTAGGGGACTGATGACCTCAGATATTAAGTCCCAAGTGCTGTCAAAAATGGCTGTTATGCAAACCAAATGTGACGTAGTTGTGTACATTATGGTACACCATATCGTCACGCCGGGTGACGGCGCAACATGACAACGTAGAATGAAATTCAGCAACCTTCGGCTACGTCAGAGCGACGATACATTTACGCGTCATTCATGATACTGTACGCATAACCCGAACTCGTTTTAATGATCATCTGTTGTCACCCCCGAGTCCAGTTCAAATCTACATCTAAATCTACATCTACATCCATACTCCGCAAGCCACCTGACGGTGTGTGGCGGACGGTACCTTCAGTACCTCTATCGGTTCTCCCTTCGATTCCAGTCTCGTATTGTTCGTGGAAAGAAGGATTGTCGGTATGCCTCTGTTTGGGCTCTAATCTCTCTGATTTTACCCTTATGGTCTCTTCGCGAGATATACGTAGGATGGAGGAATATACTGTTTGACTCTTCGGTGAAGGTATGTTCTCGAAACTTTGACAAAAGCCCGTACCGAGCTACTGAGCGTCTCTCCTGCAGTCTTCCACTGGAGTTTATCTATCATCTCCGTAACGCTTTCGCGATTACTAAATGATCTTGTGACGAAGCGCGCTGCTCTCCGTTGGATCTACTCTATGTCTTGTATCAATCCTATCTGGTATGGATCCCACACTGCTGAGCAGTATTCAAGCAGTGGGCGAACAAGCGTACTGTACCCTACTTCCTTTGTTTTCGGATTGCATTTCCGTAGGATTCTTCCAGAGAATCTCAGTCTGGCATCTGCTTTACCGACGATCAACATTATATGATCATTCCATTTTAAATCACTCCTAATGCGTACTCCCAGATAATTTATGGTATTAACTACTTCCAGTTTCTGACCTGCTATTTTGTAGCTAAATGAAAAGAGATCTATATTTCTATGTATTCGCAGCACATTACACTTGTCTACATTGAGATTCAATTGCCATTCCCTGCACCATGCGTCAATTCGCTGCAGATCCTCCTGCATTTCAGTACAATTTTCCATTGTTACAACCTCTCGATACACCACAGCATCATCTGCAAAAAGCCTCAGTGAACTTCCGATGTCATCCATCAGGTCATTTATGTATATTGTGAATAGCAACGGTCCTATGACACTCCCCTGCGGCACACCTGAAATTACTCTTACTTCGGAAGACTTCTCTCCATTGAGAATAACATGCTGCGTCCTGTTATCTAGGAACTCCTCAATCCAATCACACAATTGGTCTGATAGTCCATATGCTCTTACTTTGTTCATTAAACGACTGTGGGGAACTGTATCGAACGCCCTGCGGAAGTCAAGAAACACGGCATCTACCTGTGAACCCGTGTCTATGGCCCTCTGAGTCTCGTGGACGAATAGCGCGAGCTGGGTTTCACATGACCGTCTTTTTCGAAACCCATGCTGATTCCTACAGAGTAGATTTCTAGTCTCCAGAAAAGTCATTATACTCGAATGGTTCTGAGCACTATGGAACTTAACTTATGAGGTCATCAGTCCCCTAGAACTTAGAACTACTTGAACCTAAGTAACCTAAGGACATCACACACATCCATGCCCGAGGCAGGATTCGAACCTGCGAACGTAATGGTCACGCGCCTCCAGACTGAAGCGCCTAGCACCGCACGGCCACACCGGCCGGCGATGACAGTTTCAAAAGTCATTGTAGGACTGAACGTCACAATCTTGAACTCTGTCAGTACGAAAGCAACACGGCTGGAGCTCTACAAACAGTGAATCACAGGGAGAGCTGCAATTCCAGAACAGCTAATTAGTAATAGAAATTCTAGTGACAGGGAAACGTTTCGCCGAATCCATAAAACTTGGTGTATCGAACAATGGAAAAATCTTATTTCCTTACACGAGTCTCGTTTCACACTGTTTCCAACTTCCAGCCGAGTTTCTGTCCCAAGACTGAAACTTGGCGGTGGTACAGTGATAAGTTGGGCAGTCATTGGTACCATGGTATTCCGTGGGTCCACTTTTACTCCACAAGATCGCCTTACAGCCAACAATTATGTGATCCTTTTGGCTGATCACGTTCATTCTATGGTACATTGCTTCTTTTCCACACGTGTGTTATGTTCTAAGACGACAGCCCTGTCTACAAAGCTTGCATCATCAAGGCCTTGTTCAATGAGCACGAGGTTGAATTTTCGTATCTCCTGTGGCCATCGCAGCCACTAAATCTCAATATCATTGAGCGTTTGTGGTCTCCTATGAAGAGAAGAATGTGTGATCGCTTTCCACCTCCTCCTGAACTTGACACTATATTGTAGGAACAATGGTGTAAGATTTATATTTTGACTAAAGTTCAGTCTTGATCACTCATGTATGTTTTAATGATACAGGCAACCGGTTTCGGTTCTTTCTACAGAACCATCATCAGACCCTTGGCTCCCTTAGGATGGTAGGCGGAGCTCTCCTCGCTGCTACGCAGTCAACTGAGTCACATGAGTGATCAAGTCTGAACTTTAGTCAAAATAAAACAATTAATTGATCACTGCTTTCCAAAAATGTTTACCAAAAATGGTGTAAGATTTCCTTGAAAATCGTGTGGGAGTTGCATCTATCCATTTCGAAGGGAATGGAAGCTGTTTTGAACACATCCCTTTTCCTACAATATATTATGCAGAGTAATTTGTTGTGTTGGTGATGTATCCATATTTTTGCCCATTTTTTTGCTCTATATGTTGGTGGCAGGCTGCAGGGTGTAGAATATACGAATACTCTCAATTCTCTCAACAGGGTTTCGCCAATGCGCCTTTCTGCCGTCCAGAGATTACTGCTTCTGTTTACAGAGCACTTCCGTAAAAGTAGGTTGTCGATCGAACATATCCAGCAGCAGGCTGCTGAGCTGCTTTGTCTTCCTTTGATCCGACCAGGTGTGAATCTCAAACACTGGACCGTACTTACGTAAGAATGGTTTCCATTAGTATAGTGTACGTCGTCTCTTTTACAGAACAATTACAATTCCCTAGAATCCTCCCAACAAACCAGATTCCACCATAAACCTTTCCTGTAAAGAGCTTTACGTGCTTCTTTCATATCACGTCGCACTGCAACGTTATGGCTAGAAATTTTATCGACAGTAGTGTATTAAGCTTCAGACCACTAATAGTAGATTAGGGCATTTTAGGATTACTGGATGCTTTCTCAACACCATCAACATTTGTCTTCAAATTACAGCCATGGTCTCCAACCATATCATCATATGACAAAATTGCATTTTAGTATTGTTTTGCTACTCATCTGCATTAATTTATGTTTTTTCACGTTTAGAGCAAGCTACATTTATCACACAAAATAGAAGTTCTGTCGATGTCATCATGTATAGTTCTATAGTATCCCAAGCATGACACTTTCCCATACACTGAAAGTCATCAGCATACTGTCACAGATTCTGCTCACCTTACCCGTCAGGTTGCTTATGTTGTTCCACAACAGCTAACTTACTTGGAACATCTGAATAAAGCTGAGATTGCACCCATAGTTAATGCAAGATTCTTATGGACGCAGGTGATCAGGTAGGCGAAGTTACATCAATAGTGACCTCCGAGTCAACAAATACTGTTTCCGAGGGGGCGGGGCAGTTACTGCACTCTCTGGCTCAGCACAGGGATCAGTATCACAATACCTTCGACGCACCAGAAAGAAAGGTGTAGGTCGACCAGAGTGCATCACATCCGAGACAAGGCTCTATTTTCAAGCCTACGTGGTGGGAAATGACGTCTTGTTAAAACGCCTGGAGTCGTGAAGCTGCTCAGTCACAAACATCTGTATGGGCAAACAACTTGCTGTCCACCTCGACTTGTTCGGGATGACACTGTTGCCGTGTCCTCCACTCTGGGCCCAAAGAGTTTGCGTGCTCTGGCTCGCTCTGCACCAAGCCGCGGTGCAGCTTTCGCCCACCGGAGTCAGTATTCTTGCCGTATGACCGTGGTCATCATTTCTCTGCCCGAATGAAGTCGCAAACTGCTCCTCCGAACGTCGTCACGTCTCCTGCCGAGTGTTGGAAGGGTAGTTCTAATACGCATATAGTCTGCAGTCCCAGTCCGGAATAAGCAACCTCGACGTTACCAACATATCCGTCTGCGTAGCAGAAGCGTAGATCTTGTTTCATGTCTCGAAGAACCTTGTCGCACCTTGCGTCGGCAGTAACTTCCACGTAGGTCGTATTACTTGCGTTTTAAAAGCTGGGATCTTGGCCTCATCCTTTATAAATCGCTCGACATCGAGTGCTTCTCGTTTGGCAAAGTCTATCCTAAAAACGAATCTCACTGTCACTTCTAGGTATTAATTCACCATGATCTTGTCGCCCTATGGCGTCACGTTATTGTCGGCCGAAGGAAGTAAACGAGGTTAGCTGGCCCGCACTGCAAGCAGAAAAATCGCAACACGACCGTGGTGCTCGGCCGCTAAAGGCGTACTGTTCCCCTAGACCACAGGTACATTCATTCCACAAACATGTAAAATTGACATAAAAGTCATTGTTTGGGATGCTCAAGAAACCGCGCGTCATGTTGGCTGGAACGGTTGTAATCAAAGCGTTGACCCTCCGTGTAAATTTCAGCAGTTTGTCGCTTTGTGACATGTTCGAACTGGTAACACTAAGTCTCACCACGTGTGAAGGTCTTTCCCAGAAAAGGCTTGTCCGTGCTTTGAACTGCAATTAAGACGAAACAAGTGTCCGTGGTCGTTGTTTTTGTTCGAGAGTCAAAATGTGTGGGACAAATTTTGCCCACATTTCTCTCTTTTTCAACACATTCAGGAGAATCTGTCGAATACTTAGGTTGAGATGTTGTTCCATTCTGATTGGCGACGCAACAACGTTGACACACAACGGCCGCACATCCATTGTCTGCTCATAACTGACTGGTCGAATGCACATATAGTGTTTAGAGTAGTTAGCTCAAGCTGCCACTACGGCTACTAGGTTGGCGTCGCTCTGAACTTTTTGGACGGACGTGTAGAACCTGTCTGTTTTCCTTCATTCATGGTTCACTAAAAATCGTGCAGAAAGAAGGAAAGTTATATTTCACACGAACACATACTAATTTGTGTATAGAAACATATCTCTAAAAGGAAATTAATTGCACTGGTATTGAGAATACGTAAGAGAATTCTGTAGTTAAACGATGTAAATATATATATATATATATATATATATATATATATATATATATATATATATATATATATAATTTTTCGTGTCCATTATTTTGACTTCTTGTAGAAGGTGATTCTATGACGATGTTACAATCTTTCGGGAATGATGTAGATGAGTAAATGTGTCAATTTAAGATATGGGACACTGGTTCGACAGAGTCAAACGATATATGCAAAATCGTTCTGTACTTCCGTCTGTGACTTCTTCTACTGCAAACTCTTTGCTTTTCATATTGTGGGAGGAAGTAGTGTGAACTAAAGCAAGAAAATATTGTCGGCAATCATGGGCTCTAAAATTTATTCCTTCAGAGTATGAACACTTGTTGAGTACAACTGATGTATTTGACAGCAGCAAAGATGAAACCCGCCTTCGTGTCCGAGGTCTCTAACGCACACTTGTGTGGTGACGCCAGTATTTGGCCGGCAACAAGAGGAGAGGTGGTGGCGTAAAGTTCCTGATTACCAGAATTTGCCTCTCTGCAGCGTCTCATGGAGAGAGGGTATACGGCAGTGATGACGCTGATCCATCCGCTGGATGGGGACGTTAAGCTTGGCGGCTCTCTTGGTGCTATTCGCGAGGAATACGCTATGTGCCGGCACCGCATTTCGCCCTCTGACTTCTCTCACATTGTCATCATCATCATCATCATCATGAAACACAAACATTACACTACACCCCTTACACACACAAACAAACACCATCCACCCACCCCCCTCAAATACACACACACACACACACACACACACACACACACACAACACACACACA
Source organism: Schistocerca cancellata (assembly GCF_023864275.1). Lineage (NCBI taxonomy): Eukaryota > Metazoa > Arthropoda > Insecta > Orthoptera > Acrididae > Schistocerca > Schistocerca cancellata. The sequence goes on from NC_064626.1 coordinate 1,008,562,235, forward strand.
CACACTTAACACACATACGCAACACATGCATGTAGTATTACAAATACTGCAATGGAGCGTGTTTTAAATAAATAAACACAGAAAAGTAGCAAAGATGAGCAAGTGCTCCTAGCTAGTAAGGCACGCACTTTGGAGCCCATGTCTCCTTGACATTTTTTTCCTGGTTTGGTCTTCTACTTCCGAAATTGTGGGAGGCAGAGAGATTGCAGTAGAAGAAGTCAACTGCCAGAGGCATCAGAACGATTTTCGCTGATAACATTCGACTCGATGATTCCAGACCACGGTCCCTTACCTCAGATTGATACTTCTGCCTGTCTCCATCTTCTAAAGTCATAGTGGAAACAACTTGTAAACGAAAGTCACCAACACTTTTTTTCAGATACTTGGGACATAGCTCTGGACGAGAGATTTGTATACAACCTAAGTATAGAGCCAACACTGAAGAGCACACACTGTAAAACTGAATTGGCCTTCTGTCTGGAGTTCGCCAAGTAGTTGTTTTCAACTCTTTCATCGATAGGGATGTCTACGTCTCCCTCCTCTGAATATATACAAATGACGGTTTTCATCTAAGGTATTGCACGAATGATTTTTAAACGCGAAATTTAAAACATCAGTTATTTCCTTTTCAATTTTACATTGCCAAACTAGACTGATCTTCGAGTGACTGAGTATATGTGTTTGACCACCTTGATAAGTTTGCGTACGATCATAATTTTCTAGAATTTTCCCTTAAGTATAACCGTACTAGTTTTCGTATCCCTGACGCATCGAACTTTTGAAAGACACAATTCGACATTTCTGCATTCTTTTCTAAATCTACAGTACAATGGTCTGCTTTCTCAATATTTTACGAATACCTCGATGAGTTATTTTGTTCTCTTAGTTCACTTATTCAGCACCTACTTCTCCACAGTGTGATTTACACACAGGCTAAACCTTATGTACGAATGCATACTCGTGCGGCCATATCCATTAATAAAATATCGTCTGGTTTCAAGCCGCGTCAGGGGGTTAACAGTCCACGAGCTTTCGGCAGAGGTCTTCTTCTCGATTGTCATGTGGATGACTGTCGTGTGGAGGGCCCTGCCTTGCTTACATAGCCGCGCCGTTGCCAGTGACGCCACTGGTGCTCAGTCCCGCACCATACATGAAAATGTTCTGGTGGCGTGACTGTCGCACCTGCTTCAACTCGCCATTCGTAGGACGGTCTCAGCTGTGATCCACTGCCCTTATTGAGGGTGTTCTTCTCCTTCTTCACTTCGCGTATTAGGCTAGTTGGCTGATTTGGTACTCCAATTCCCATCTCTTCTTCCAGTGCATTTGTAGTTGATAGCCTTTACCGGGAATTTTTCTCCACTCATATGTTCTACGGGTTCCTTCCATTTTCTCCTATTTATTTTTTCGCTGGGTTTATATATTCCTAAATGTTTCATTACATCTTCATTTTCTTTCTATCTTGTCTCGTACATCTTTCGACTCATCTTAAAAATGTCATTTCTTGAGGCTGTATTCTAATTCCTTGGCGCCTGTCACTACACATGCTTCACTTCCATTAATAAGGTCTGGTACCATTTTTTTTTCAACTTCAGCAGGGTTTCTTTGCTGGATTTATTCTGCACACATTTTACAATGGTTCCACATACGGAAGGAAATTTATTTAATTTTGGTCCATGTGATAGTTACATTCGTAAATTATATCGCATGCTAGATATTTAAAATGTTTTACTTGCTGCAATATTTTATTACTGAAGACTAGTTTAGATTTTAGTGGTAGTTTGTCTTGAGATGACATCACTTCCATATGATCTACCGAAAATTTAGGGTGTAATCTGAGGTTACCTGCTGCCACTTATAGAAACTCATCTGAAGGTCATCTGCACATAAAACTGCATTTAATATAGTGTTGCGATCTAGAAGAAGTCAATTTCTACTCTAGATTTTCCGTTTGCTGATAACTTGATGTATAAATATATATATTGAAGAGTGTTGGAGAAATACACCATCCTCTTCGTACTCGTTTCTTTGTGTACATTGACTTTGTTGTTAAACATCCCATATCCATAAGAAGTCAGGCCTGTTTATATTTACGATGTCTCAAACATTTTCATAGCATGTGTGGTGCCGTACTAGTTGTTCAAATGTTCAAATGTGTGTGAACTCTTAAGGGACCAAACTGCTAAGGTCATGGCTCACTAGACTTCGCGCAGCAACTAGTTGCTCAAGAAAGTTTCGTTGAAGGTGTTCAGAACAACAAAGCGTCTGTCCGCACCGTCGGCAACGAATCCATAGACGTCCTTGTCTACATTCGGTAGGTTAAAGTGGCCCTCAATTAATTTTTCATCGTCCATGCTCCTGAGCGTAGAAATTCTTTGAATGATTCTACGAGTGCTATAGCGGAATCAGATAGAAACATCCCAAAATTAGCTGGGATTCACTTATAACGGTTACTCGCCTCCAGATAACTTCCAAGCAAGACTCAATTTCGACCTCGATAGACCCTTCATTTTAATATACACTATGTGATCAAAAGCATCCGGACACCTGGCTGAAAATGACCTTACAAGTTCGTGGCCCCCTCCATCGATAATGCTGGAATTCAATATGGTGTTAGTCCACCCTTAGCCTTGATTACAGCTTCCGCTCTCGCAGGTATACATTCAACCAGGTGCTGGAAGGTTTCGGCAGCCCATTCTTCACGAGGTGCTGCACTGAGTAGAGGTATCCATGTCGGTCGTTGAGGCCTGGCATGAAGTCGGCGTTCCAAAACATCCCAATGGTGTTCTATAGGATTCAGGTCAGGACTCTGTGCAGGCCAGTCCATTACAGGGATGTTATTGTCGAGTAACCACTCCGGCACAGGCCGTATATTATCAACAAGTGGTCTTCAACCTCGGGAAGCCAGAAGATGCTTAAAACATCAATGTAGGCCTGTGCTGTGATAGTGCCACGCAAAACAAAGAGCGGTGCTAGCCCCCTGCTTGAAAAACACGACCACACTATAACACCAACGCCTCCGAATTCTACTGTTCGCACTACACACGCTGGCAGATCAAATTCACTGGGCATTCACCAAACCAACACCCTGCCATTGGATCGCTACATTGCGTACCGTGATTCGTCACTCCACACGACGTTTTCGTCCTATGTCAACGCTCCTTACACAAGCGAGACGTCGTTTGGCTTTTGCCGGCGTGATGCTTATGAGCAGCAGCTCGACCAAGAAATCCAAGTTTTCTCACCTCCAGACTAACTATCGTAGTACTTGCAATGGATGCTGATGCAGTTTGGAATTCCTGTGTGACGGTCTGGATAGATGACTGCATATTACGCATTACAACCCTCTTCAACTGTCGGCGGTCTCTGTCAGTCAACAGACGACGTCGGCCTGTACGCTCTTGTGCTGTACGTGTCACTCTACGTTTCCACTTCCCTATCACATCAGAAACCCAGGACCTAGGGGTGTACAGAAGTGTGGAAATCTCGCGTACAGACGTATGTCACAAATGACACCCAACCACCTGACCACGTTCGAAGTCTGTGAGTTCTGCGGAACGCCTCTTTCTGCTCTCTCACGACGTCTAATGACTACTGAGGTCGCTGATATGGAGTACCTGGCAGTAGGTGGCAGCATAATTCACATAATATGAAAAACGTATGCTTTTGGGGGTGTCCGGATACTTTTGATCAGGTGTCCGTATACTTTTGATCACGTAGTGTATTTTCCATGCCGCGTTAAAAATTTCGGAGCTTTCTATATCGGCTTCCATCGAGGTTTCGGTTCCGAGTATAATTTGAGCCCGAGAACTTTCCTGTAGGGCAGTAAATCCACGAACTTTGTCATAAATACTGAGGAAATTTACAGTAAAACTCTTGAATTTCTAAATATCTCTGCTTTCTACGCAATCTGATTTTGCTCTCTTCGTGTTGTTTGGTGGGCGTCTGTCAGAGGACCTCAGATAATCCTGTAGCTCACCCTCCTCTCTCCCCCCACCCCCGCACCACCAAAAAAGAAAAAAAAAACACGATTCAGTCCACATACACTCTGCTGCCCGAGTAGCTGCTTTCCCTGTGCTGTGTGTTTCCCCTAGATCATCGTTTCCTAACATGTGGTTCGCTAACCGCCAGGTGGTTCGCAGCGTTTCGCCAAAACGTTTTTTCCATAATGACCAGTTTCGAGGTCAGCTGTGTTAATGTTGCTTTAGTTCCTGCTACATTATCTCAATAATAATAAATATAATTATTATTTTAAAATTAAATTAACCCTATAATGACCCTTGTCATATATGTATAACATCGGTAACTTATCACATTATTTCCGCGATAAATTAATATTTGCAGCCAATATCTGATTTACAGTTATGCAACAGCGTTAGGAATGCATTTGATTTCCCTACAATAGAAATTTAGTCTGTCAGCTTCCTTGTGTTCTAGGGGAACCTCCCCATCGCACCCCCCTCAGATTTAGTTACAAGTTGGCACAGTGGACAGACCTTGAAAAACTGAACACAGATCAATCGAGAAAACAGGAAGAAATTGTGTGGAACTATGAAAAAAATAAGCAAAATATACAAACTAAGTAGTCCATGCGCAAGATAGGCAACATAAAGGACAGTGCGTGCTCGGCAGCGCCGTGGTCCCGTGGTTAGCGTGAGCAGCTCCGAAATGAGAGGTCCGTGGTTCAATTCTTCCCTCGAATGAAAAGTTTACTGTTTTTATTTACGGAAAGTTATGATCTGTCCGTTCGTTCATTGACGTCTCTGTTCACTATAATAAGTTTAGTGTCTGTGTTTTGCGACCGCACCGCAAAACCGTGCGATTAGTAGACGAAAGTACCTGCCTCTCCAATGGGAACAGAATACATTTGATCGCAAGGTCATAGGTCAACCGATTCCTCCACAGGTAAACACGTCTGATACATTCTGTACGACACTGGTGACGGCATGTGCGTCACATGACAGAAATATGTTGTCGACCCACGTAACTTGACACTTGGCGAATGGGTAAAAAGATTCTTCTACCTTGCCCGATCTTGGTTTTCTTATGGATGTGATAATCACTCCCAAAAAAGTTATGAAAACATAAGAGTTTGTCAGATAATAATTGTCTGAAAATAAAAAATTAAACTTTTCACTCGAGGGAAGACTTGAAGCAGTCGTTTCGGAGCTGCTCGCGCTAACCAAAGGACCACGGCGCTGCTGAGCACTCACTGTCCTTCAAGTTGCCTATCTTGTGCATGGACTGCTCAGTTTGTATATTTTGCTTATTTTTTTCATAGTTCCACACAACTTCTTCCTGTTTTCTCGATTGATCTGTATTCAGTTTTTCAAGGCCCATCCACTGTGCCAAGTTATAACTAAATCTGAGGGGGTTGCGATGGGGAGGTTCCCTTGTAAGAAACGGTTATATGGTGGTCAGGCGTTTGATTTTCAACAGTAGCCTACTTCTTCTTTCCTTGCAGTAAATGCAGTAACTCATCAGTTGTGTATCAGAATCGTTTCCGCTTATTTTAAGATGAATAACTGATTGAAAAATGTATATCTGAAAGGGAGGTATGATGTAACAAAATCTCATGTTAGAGTTTTGTTAGCAGGTCATTTAACTTCTAGTGAAGTGTGTCGATCCGACAAAAGCGAACCGTGTGTAAACAAAAGAAAGTACGACAATAAATACATTATTTTTTAAATTTTCTTATATAAGTGACAAGGACTGTCCAAGGCCACAGTGTGTTGTTTGTGACGACGTTATTGCTAAAAGAGTCGGAAACAATCTCTACTTAAATCACTTATAAACTAAGCGTACCCACGTAAACACATGTGCTTTTTCGACACGAAAATGTAATCGGTAGAAAAATGATTTAACTACTTTTGTATGCACTGCAAATGGTGTCAATGAGAATTCTCCTGAAGAGTCTTATCGCGCAAGCTACAGAATTTCTAGAACTGCAAAACCTCGTGCATTACCTAATGATTTAGTGCCTCCACGTAAAAACAGTGTAGTACAGTGTTTGCTTTGAGAATCTTTCATAAAATAATGAATATGGTGCCACTGTCCGACAATACGATTAACCCCTGAATTAAAGAAATGTCAAATTATGTCGAAAATGGAAATATGTAAAGAGTTCCATCTTTTTGGATTCAATTTGACAAATCGACATATGTTGCCGGTTCAGCCACTTTCTAAATTTTTGTCCGATATACGTATAAATGGGGAGTTTGCAGAAGGGGACTTACTATTATGGAGGCTCTCAGAACAGAGAAGTATGGAAGGGGATATATTTTTAAGTTAACCGACGAATACCTTCGTGAAAATTCAATAAAATGGACTCGCTGTATTGGCATTCGTTCATACGGTGCGAAATCTGTGGCAGTTTCCAGTTGGGTTTGTTTTCAAAGTGAAATGGGTAGCGGCGAACGCTTCTTGGACACATTGTTGGCTTCATTGACAGGCTCTTGCTTCTAAACACATGCTCTACTGATTGAAACCTGAGATGGACAATGCAGTGGAAATTAAGTTTTATTAAGGCTCTCCCTACGAATTGCCGCATCTTTGCAGTACTTTGTGGGGAAATGAGAAGCATTTATAAGTCTTTATTGACTCACACTGAAGGTAGGTGGCTACCTTGAGGTATAAATATTTCCAAACTGTGTGAGCTTATAGGCTATGTTTTTCCCACCAGCCATGTCTTTCACAAAGCAAAGTGCATGGAAGATGAAATCTGGCTTCAGACTTTAGCTTATTTGTCAGATATGTTCTCAAAAGTTAGTAGTTTAAACTTATCTCTCCTCGGATGAAATACAGACGTTTTTATTGTGCAAGACCGTATCGAATCATTCATCAAAACATTAAATTTTTGTGAAACATGTTTCAATAGGAGTCACAACTTCTAGTTCGATATCCTTCCCGGTGGGAAATAATTTTTCTATGGACGAAAATATGCCAACAACATGGGTGGAGAACATTTGTAGGTACGTGGAAGAACATTCAAGAATATTTCCGTGCTATGTCCAATAATAATAACTGGATTCACAATACCTGCGAACGGTCAACAGTTTTAGAACCACATTAAGTGCACGAAAAAGCTATGAATCTTTGCCATTAATTGGTTGTTGAATAAGCTTAAAAGAGCTCCTAGTGTTAACGAATAAGGCTGTAACGGCTTTATTACCATTTTCATCCACTTACCTGTGCGAAAAGTTATTTTCTTCACATGCATATTTAAAAAATAAATACAGAAACAGACTTTTTGCTGGAAGTGATTTGAGACTTAATTTAACTGTTGTGGTTCCTGACTTCAAACCTCTGTGGCATGTAAAGTAGGTGCAATCTTCTCACTGAATTCCAAGTAAAAGGTCAGTAATTACAAAAAACGCTAGTATTTATTATTGCAACTAGCTCTACACGTTATGTACTTTTTAATCCGTAACTAGAGTACCTGAACCTTTTGCTTGGAATTAAATTTCATGCGTGTCTACTAAATGTATATTTAAAAGTCAGTGGTTCACCCAACTCCGGTCGTTTTAGAGGGGGGTTCACGAGTCGAGCAAGTTTTCGACCGCTTCCTTTGATGTTATTATCCTTTTTTACTATTACCTGTCGATCCAATTCAGTATTAAATCAAAATTTGTGTTGGACACATTAATGGTGCACTCAGTTGCAAAAACGACTCAGAAAGCAAGTTATACTACAATCTCAACAGTCTTATGGTTAAACACAAATTTGTCTACAAATGCAGATTAAGTTGTGTTAATAACCCTCACTTGAGTATAATGTTTTGAATCCACAGTAATACACATAAAAATGAGAAAAATTTGTTAAATTGTAGATAGTGACACAAAATAATTAAGATTTTTTGTATGTACTGCAACTAGTTACTATCATTAACGTGTTATTCATCCAATCCTAAGTAGGTACGACTTCATCAATAAATAACATTAACAAAATTATATTTTCGTAATTACGTAGTTAGTGATGAATTTTCACTAGTGGGATACTGTCTCCATTGTGCTAATTTTGTGTACGTTGATGCTGATAAGGTGCAAGCTCAGTGCATGTGAAATTCATTGGTTTTTTAAAATTTCCGCAACACTCTTATGTAAAATACTGAAATCTTCCATTGTCTCAGGATGTCTTCAACATGCCAAACCTCCATTATTCTTAAGACAAATGGTTGGCAATGGTTTCACTGTGTCCAGTAATCTGCCAGGCAGATCCTGCGTTTTCATTTGTATTCGGAAGCTCTTGTAATACTATTTTTCTGTTCATTCTATTCCCTTCAATAAATGCCAGTAATTAACCTCAAACTTTCATCTGTCGTAATGTCCTGAACATCATCTTCAATCTCATCATTAATATTTTCAATTTCTTCATTTCCGGTAATAGTAGAGAGATACATGTGTACTACTGTGACCGGCCACGGTTCCATGTCTTGGCTACGATAACCACTGCACAATGCAGTTCACAGTTAACCACATTTCTGATTTCACGTTCATTGTTAAACCAATTCCTGTATCGTTCCTATTTGATTTTGTGTTGACAATGCAATGTTCATTTGAAGAGAAATCCAGTTCCTCCTGCCACCGTACTACACTTACTGCCAATATATCTAACTTCGACCTTTCCGTTTCCCTTTATTAATTGTCTAAACTACGAACGACTGTGTAATGCCAGATATATTCTACACCAAATAAAATGACAGTTCCCTGACTGGTGAGTCTTCCATTTCAGTTCTGCGAACATCTTACGCCCTACAAGAACTTTAGTTTGATTCATATGCCTCCATCGAAATAATTATTTAGTTGTTTCTCTCTCCTTTAACATATCCCTCATTCATAACAGAAGAGACCCTAATGTCGCAATAGATGGCTCTTTCTTCTGAACACTCTAAATGAAAATAACTGTTAACGAATAGGATTATCTCAGAAGTAATGAAAGGTGCTTAAACGTTGTACTACAAGCTTCATATGCAGAACAAGTCGGGATGCTACTAAACAATTTGCTACAGTTCATGTGGGCTGTTCGTTGTTTGATTTGGCATATATGGGACTAATGAGAAATGACCACTTGATAGTAGTATAATTTCAATATAATCTTCCAGAAGTTTTGTCTTTTGAATGGGGTTTCACATCGCATTCAGATTTTTTTCTTCATAACGAGCGGTATAAATATTACATTCATATAAGCTGTATTATGTCAAAGAGTCATTTTACGAGAGTGAACACCTAGAAGGTAGTTTACTCAACGGTTCCGTACTGCTTCACTGGATATTCAACGATATAAAATGGGATCGCTGAAAACGGAGGTAAATTAGATGACATCCACATTAACTGAAGGTAGATACCACGAGAAAGAGGTACAATAATAACCACCAGTAATTTAATCTGAAATTTTCTAAAGGACTGAAACTTTCCGTCCCAGTATGACTCGAAACTAAAAAAAGCTAATGGCTTTAAACATTATGGGACTTAACAGCTGAGGTCATCAGTCCCCTAATCATAGAACTACTTAAACGTAACCAACCTAAGGACATCACACACATCCATGCCCGAGGCAAGATTCGAACCTGCGACTCTAGCAGCTGCGTGGTTCCGGACTGAAACGCCTAGAACCGCTAGGCCAACGCGGCCGGCGACTCGAAACTGAAACTGCACTTTCGTGGGTAGTAGGTTTACCAAAAGATGTCTCCAGTCACTTCCTCAGTCTGGAAATTCCACCCTGTTAGATTTAAAACACAATAACCTACTGGTGGCAACGTTAAAATGTGAAGGTGGGCGATGTAAGTGATTAGTTGATACGTTCGTAGCATTGCTGTCTGAGGACGAGAAAGTGGATTAGCGTCCCTGTACAGTGCACAGTTTCAACCCCTCAAGAAATTTCGTACGGTTGGCTGTTGTAGCTAAACTGTTAATCTAGCCCAATATCCAATTCAGCAGGAAAGGATTTTCTTTCGCAGCTCATTACAATGTTGCAATATATGCACACTAGAGAATCTGTGTACAAATACTGCCATGGTAGGGTAGCAGTAAGTAAAAAAACATAGAAGTGGTAACACAATGCAAAATCATATATACCATGTACTAACAAACAATTTTTACAATAAATATACGTTACATTTACGGTAGTTTGGTGCGTGGCTCTGAAGTCTTATTCCGAATGCAGTTGAATCTAACTAACTTTGCTGCCTCTGGCAGTGTATGCGTTTGTCACGTGGACTGAAATTAACTTCCAGACCCTAGCAGATAACTGTTCCTATTGTTCCGTAAGGAGCTATTGCTATGTCGGAAACGTAGTCACTACAGAACTAAGGAACTGTGGTAGCTACGGAGCGGAACTTCTATAACTAACTCCATAGGGAATTGCAGGAACTCGGCGAGTGTCGGCGGAGCGTTTCCTTTTGTCCCGCTTGGCGTAAGAATGTCGATCCAGTCCTTCACTTTACGGAAGCGACCTAGTGCACGTTTGACAGTGCTCTCTGTGGGAACTAGCAACACTATCGGCAGATGCCTATGAAGCGCTGAGGGATGTGCTGCGGAAACAGAAATTAATTCTGGTCGTGTGAAAACCATCTGGAGAAGACTGTTTGGAATGGGGAGGCGCCTGGCGAGAAGTGTGCCTGTGTGATGGCGGCCAGACGTGGTATTGCTTTGTACCTTTTCGACTATGTACACCGAAAGTAACGCTCCACACTTAGCTGGAAAGTGAAAGATTCACTAAGGAATAGGCGCAGTAGAATATGTCTGCTTTCTGTAGAACTTACTGATTTTCAACCAGACTGGTATTTTGATAAACGAAAATATTTCCCATTAGCTGAGTTCCAATTCTATTAGCCTATCGTCGGCCGGGGTGGCCGAGCGGTTTTAGGCGCTACAGTCTGGAACCGCGCGACCGCTACGGTCGCTGGTTCGAATCGTGCCTCGGACATGGATGTGTGTGATGTCCTTAGGTTAGTTAGGTTTAAGTACTTCGAAGTTCTAGGGGACTGATGACCTCAGAAGTTAAGTCCCATAGTGCTCAGAGCCATTTGAACCATTTTTTATTAGCCTTTCTGCTCCTCTTCCCCTCTTTGTCCATTTATTCAGCCTTTCTCTGTATCCTCTTCCTATCTCTCTTTGTCCACCTCTTCCACCCCCCTCTCTATCTTCTCCCGCCCTCAAGCAGTCCATCTGCTCCTCCCCACATTCTCTGTCCAGCTGCTCCTTCCACTATGTCCATCGCCTCTTCCTAGTCCTCCTCTGTTGTTTCTCTTACAGCATGCCCTCCCCCTGACTCTGCCCATCTCCTCCTCCTTCATATCTGTTTCCATGTCTTCCTTCCCCCTCTACATCTGTGAATCTCTTCCTCCCCATTCACCCACCATGTTATAAACACCACCCCAACAGAAGGTTGTTGGTTCTTACTCTCACAATATTTCTTTCCAGATAGTAACTAATATGTCTACTAAGTTTGGTTGAATTCGGTCCAAGGATATATGAGCAGCTTTCTACCAGTATCTTTCCCAGAGTAAGCAAATGCCACATATATTTAACACTTTTCACACATATTTGCTCGCGTATTGCAGCTGTATCAGTCGCTAATTTCGCCACCCACTTTTATTTTCATTCATCTCCAACTCTATATCGTCATATGAGTCATGCTATAATATATTTTTATAGGTACATTCAGTGATACATGGGGCTACCCTATGTGAAATGCAATGTGAATAGAGGTAGTAGCATATAAGTAACAGATTTAAACATCATGCATTACGCGGCAATTTCTCATGCATCTCGGCGTTTATGACACCATATCTCCTGAACTATTTGTCGTACAGTGGTATAATTTTGCGGATACATTCAGAGGTGTAGGTGAATACTGTCTGCAAAATGTGTCGCGAATACAGATGGTATTAAAAAACCAATAAAGTAAAACTTGCCGGCCGCGGTGGCCGTGCGGTTCTGGCGCTGCAGTCCGGAACCGCGAGGCTGCTACGGTCGCAGTTTCGAATCCTGCCTCGGGCATGGGTGTGTGTGATGTCCTTAGGTTAGTTAGGTTTAAGTGGTTCTAAGTTCTAGGGGACTTATGACCTAAGATGTTGAGTCCCATAGTGCTCAGAGCCATTTGAGCCATTTTAAAGTAAAACTTCATGCCTGATCCGGCAGTTTTACTACATGAACAGCGACAATGCAGTAAGTGATAAATTTTTTTCTTTCATCATTTTGTGGGGGTTTTAAGCGAAAAATAGATTTTTAAATGTTTGAAATTATGTTTAAAGTTTGTTAGAAGCCAATAACTGTTTTCATTCTCAAATACCGGATGAATAAATGGCTGGCTCTGAGCACTATGGGACTTAACTTCTGAGGTCATCAGTCCCCTAGAACTTAGAACTACTTAAACCTAACTAACCTAAGGACATCACACACATCCATGCCCGAGACAGGATTCGAACCTGCGAACGTAGAGGTCGCGCGGTTCCAAACTGCAGCGCCTAGAACAGCTCGGTCACTCCGGCCGGCCGGATGAATAAATTCTGCGAATTAGTGAGTCGTAGGCAACTCTGCTTTGTCACCCCCGTCCTCGTCCTGCCCTTTTGATAGTTACGTCGTTCTTACCCAAACAGTGATTCCTTCCAGACAATAAGTGATATGTGGACGAAGTTAGGTTGAAATCGGTCAAGTGGTTTAGGATGAGATGTGAAACATACGAACATACATATGTATAACTATTTTTATGATATGTACGGAATCCAATCCACGACCCACATAGTAACCTATAGCAGGGAAAGCAATGCCTGCTCTTGGGAAAGGAATATATACCATATATGAATCCTAGCAATCATACCGAATTCAGAGAATATCCCCTTTACATTATGAAAAGAGAAAAATCATACAGCCTCCTCCTTGATCACTGAGAGAATCAGACATCTTCATCGCGATTTGATCAACCACTCGCAACAAACGGACGGCATCATAAAAATGTTGGCTGATGGAGCAAGGATATTCTGCGAACGACAGCTGCTTGACGCATAATTAAAACATTTCACCAACGCGTTGCTCTAGAATAGTTTATTTCTTCGCTGAGGTGAAAAGATCGTTAAGAACACCGTGTAGAAATCACAGCGACGCTCAAGCGCCGGTGAAACCCGAAGGTTTCCTACCTTTCATTAAGGACGTTACTGACCGCATGGGAGAAATCTTGAGAAAGCTTTTTTTTCCCTTTATTGTAATTTTAATCACCTGCTACAGGCGGGCTGGCAGCAGCATAGTACGCTGCTCTTCAGCCTTAAGTGGAACAATAACATGACATATAGGTGATACAGACAAGACAGTAAAAACGGCGGGCAAAAAAAGGAGATACAAAAAAAAACAAGAAGCCGTTCACGCTGGACGCGAAAAAACAGTAACACTTGGGGACACGGCGCACAGAACACGGATGACGGCGACGGCACACGTGAACAGTTGAGGCGTGACGGTGACAGAACACTAAACACAAATCGAGGCACACACACAACACACAGATGGCGATGATCTCCAGCGCGCGAAAGTCCACTGAGCGTGTACGAGTCCGGGGACCTGCCAAGAGTGGAGGAGGAGGAGGAGGAGGAGGAGGAGGAGGGGAATGGGAGAGGGGAGAGAAGAGAGAAGAGATGCCATGGGCAGAGGAGAGAGTGGGAGGGAGGAAGGCGGTGTCATCGGCAAACTGGAGAAGGTGGATGGGGGGTGACGGCTGCGGCATGTCCGCCGTGTACAAAAGGTACAGAAGGGGGGAGAGGACAGAGCCTTGGGGCACACCAGCAGAGGGGGAAAAAGGTGTAGGAATCTGTGTTATGGACATAGGAAGGACGGCGGGAGAGAAAGGAGCCGATCAGACGGACGTAGTTAATGGGAAGGGCGAAGGTTTGGAGCTTGAAGAGGAGGCCGGAATGCCATACGCGGTCATAGGCACGTTCGAGGTCCAGGGAGAGGAATATTGCGGAGCGACGGGAATTAAGCTGGTCGGAAAGGAGATAAGTGAGGTGAAGAAGAAGGTCGTCGGATGAGAAGGACGTCCGAAAGCCACACTGGGTAACTGGAAGGAGGCGGTGCTGGCGGAGATGCAGGTGGATGCGTCGGGTCAGGATAGATTCCAGGACCTTGCTGAAGACCGAGGTAAGGCTGATGGGACGGTAGGAGGAGACGGCGGACGGCGGTTTGCCAGGTTTAAGGAACATGAGGATACGGGAGGTTTTCCACAGGTCAGGGTAGTAAGCGGTGGACAGGACTACATTGTAGAGCCTGGCCAGGGTGGAGAGGAAAGAGACAGGAGCTTCACGAAGGTGATGGTAGGTGACACGATCGTGACCAGGAGCGGTGTTGCGTTTTGTGCGGAGTGTATCAATGAGATCCTGTGTAGTGATAGGGGCATTGAGTTCCGTGTGTGTAATGTTGTCCAAGTACTGGAAACCAGGAGCGAGGGGAGGGACAGAGGTGTCAGTTCGATCGCGGATATCCGGGAAGAGGGAGTAATCGAACTGGGGATCATCGGGGATGGAAAATACATCGGAGAGGTAGGAGGCAAAGTGGTTGGCCTTACTAAGGGTGTCAGGGAAGGGGTGATCATCATGGAGAAGAGGATAGTAGGGGGAGGGTTTAGTTCCGGTAAGGCGATGGAAGGCTTACCAGAACTTGGACGAGTTGATTGGTAGGGTAGCAGAGAAAGCTGTTTTTTTTTTCTTTATTGTTATTTGAACACCCCATACAGGGTCGGCTGGCAGCGGAAAAGTTTAGTCCGCTCTTCAGCCGTAAGCATGACAATAAAAAAGAATGTGAGACATATAAGTAACAGAGTGGCGGTTAAAAAAACAGTAGATACATTAATTAAAAAACATGAAGCCGTTCACAATCGACGAAACAAACAAGAAAACTGTCGGCACTGTGCACAAACACTGACGAGTTAGACGACACATGTGAACGAAGGAGCGTGGACGGCGAAAAACACAGATGCACAAACACCACGGCACAGACACTAAACTGAGGGCGATGATCTCCGGCGCGCGAATGTTCACTTTGCGTGTGCGAGTCCGGGGACCTGCCAAGGGAGGAGGAGGAGGAGAAGGAGGAGGAGGAGGAGGGGGAGTGGGAGAGCGAGAGGGGAGAGCAGAGACGCCACGGGCAGGGGAGAGAGGGAGGAGAGAGTAAGGGGGAGGGGAAGCCCGGGGGAAGAGGGGCGGAGGGAGGGGACGGGGGAAAGGAAAGAGAAGGGAAGGGAAGAGAAGGGAGGCAGGGTGCCTAAGGGAAAGGACATCGGAAGTGGGGAGGCAGGGTCAAAGTTGGTAAGAGGGGTAGATGGAGGGGACGAGGACATCATCAGGGAGGGGGAGCTGGCGGAAGCCACCTTGGGAGAGGGTAAGGAGGGTGGAGAGATGGAGACTGGGTGGGACGTGGGAATACAGGCGCGGCAGCGGGCGGGGGTGGGAGAGGATCGGGGACACGAGCGGGTGAGGAGGATCGAGTTTACGGGAGGTGTACAGGATCCATATCCTTTCAAGGAAAAGGAGGAGGTGGGGGAAGGGGATGAGATCATACAGGATCCGCGTGGGGGAGGGGAGACGGATGCGATAGGCAAGGCGGAGAGCATGGCGTTCAAGGATTTGGAGGGATTTATAGAAGGTAGGGGGGGAGGAGATCCAGGCTGGATGGGCGTAACAAAGGATAGGGCGGATGAGGGATTTATAGGTGTGGAGGATTGTGGAGGGGTCCAGACCCCACGTGCAGCCGGAAAGGAGCTTGAGGAGACGGAGTCGGGAACGTGCCTTGGCTTGGATCGTCTGGAGATGGGGAGTCCAGGAGAGGCGACGGTGGAGGGTGACGCTAAGGTACTTAAGGGTGGGAGTGAGGGCGATAGGGCGGCCATAGACAGTGAAATAGAAATCAAGGAGGCGGAAGGAAGGGGTGGTTTGGCCTACAATGATCGCCTGGGTTTTGGTGGGATTGACCTTGAGCAACTACTGGTTGCACCAAGCGGTGAACCGGTCAAGATGGGATTGGAGAAGGCGTTGGGAGCGTTGCAGGGTGGGGGCAAGGGCGAGGAAGGCGGTGTCATCGGCAAACTGGAGGAGGTGGACGGGGGGCGACGGCGGCGGCATGTCCGCCGTGTACAAAAGGGACAGAAGGGGGGAGAGGACGGAGCCTTGGGGCACACCGGCGGAGGGGAAAAAGGTGTAGGAATCTGTGTTATGGATGGTGACATAGGAAGGACGGCGGGAGAGAAAGGAACCGATCAGACGGACGTAGTTAATGGGAAGGGCAAAGGTTTGGAGCTTGAAGCGGAGACCGGAATGCCAGACGCGGTCATAAGCGCGTTCGAGGTCAAGAGAGAGGAAGATTGCGGAGCGACGGGAATTGAGCTGTTCGGAAAGGAGATGAGTGAGGTGAAGGAGAAGATCGTCGGAAGAGAAGGACGGCCGAAAGCCACACTGGGTGACGGGAAGGAGGCGGTGCTGGCGGAGATGCTGGTGGATGCGGCAGGTGAGGATAGATTCCAGGACCTTGCTGAAGACCGAGGTAAGGCTGATGGGACGGTAGGAGGAGACGGCGGACGGCGGTTTGCCAGGTTTAAGGAACATGAGGATACGGGAGGTTTTCCACAGGTCGGGGTAGTAACCGGTGGACAGGACTACATTGTAGAGCCTGGCCAGGGTGGAGAGGAAAGGGACAGGAGCTTCACGAAGGTGACGGTAGGTGGCACGACCTTGACCAGGAGCGGTGTTGCGTTTTGTGCAGAGTGTAGCAATGAGATCCTGTGTAATGATAGGGGCATTGAGTTCCGTGTGTGTAATGTTGTCCAAGTACTGGAAACCAGGAGCGAGGGGAGGGACAGAGGTGTCAGTTCGATCGCGGATATCTGGGAAGAAGGAGTAATCGAACTGGGGGTCATCGGGGATGGAAAAAACATCGGAGAGATAGGAGGCAAAGTGGTTGGCCTTACTAAGGGCGTCAGTGAAGGGGTGATCATCGTGGAGAAGAGGATAGTAGGGGGAGGGTTTAGTTCCGGTAAGGCGACGGAAGGCCGACCAGAACTTGGACGAGTTGATTGGTATGGTAGCATTTAAACGGGTGCATGTCCGTCGCCAGTCCCGGCGTTTCTTAGCCGCGAGAAAATTACGAACGTGTCGCTGGAGTTGCCGGTGGCGTCGTAGTGTGTCCGGGTCACGCGTGCGGAGGAAGGCACGGTAGAGACGACGGGATTCACGGAGGAGGAGAACGGCCTGTGGGGGTAAGGTAGGACGGTGGGGGTGGATGGTGACAATTGGGACGTGGGCCTCCACGGCCTCAGACAAGGTCTGCTGGAGAAAGGAGGCTGCATGGGTGACATCGTCAGGGGAGAAAGCTGAACATCACAGTAATATATGAGTACAAACCCACCAGGGAGATACGAGATCATCTGAAATTGACCAAGGGTGCTCGCCAGCCACTGTAGCGGTTTCGCATATCAGACACCGTTATATAATCTTTGGTATACAGGGTGGTCCAATGATAATGACCGGGCCAAATATCTAACGAAACAAATGTCAAACGAAAAAACTACAAAGAATGAAACTCGTCTAGCTTGAAGGGGGAAACCAGATGGCGCTATGGTTGGCCCGCTAGATTGCACTGCCATAGGTCAAACAGATATCAACTGCGTTTTCTTAAATAGGAACCCCCATTTTTTATTACATATTCGTGTAGTAGGTAAAGCAATATGAATGTTTTACTTGGACCACTTTTTTCGCTTTGTGATAGATGGCGCTGTAATAGTCACAAACGTATTAGTACGTGGTATCACGTAACATTCCGCCAGTGCGGGCGGTATTTGCTTCGTGATACATTACCCGTGTTAAAATGGACACTTTACCAATTGCGGAAAAGGTCGATATCGTGTTGATCTATGGCTATTGTGATCAAAATGCCCAACGGGCGTGTGCTATGTATGTTGCTCGGTATCCTGGACGACATCATCCAATTATTCGGACCGTTCGCCGGATAGTTACATTATTTAAGGAAACAGGAAGTGTTCGGCCATATGAGAAACGTCAACCACTACCTGCAACAAATGATGGTGCCCAAGTAGGTGTTTTAGCTGCTGTCGCGGCTAATCCGTAGCAGACAAATTGCGCGAGAATCGCAAAACCAAAAAATTTCGGTGTTGAGAATGCTACATTAACATCGATTGCATCCGTACCATATTTCTATGCACAGGGAATTGCATGGCGACGACTTTGAACGTCGTATACAGTTCTGCCACTGGGCACAAAAGAAATTACGCGACAATGACAGATTTTTTGCACGCGTTGTATTTAGTAACAAAGCGTCATTCACCAACAGCGATAACGTAAACCGGCAAAATAATCACTATTGGGCAACGGAAAATCCACGATGGCTGTGACAGGTGGAACATCAGCGACCTTGGTGGGTTAATGTATGGTGCGGCATTGTGGGAGAAAGGATAATTGGCCCCATTTTATCGATGGAAATCTAAATAGTGCAATGTATGCTGATTTCCTACGTAACGTTCTACCGATGTTACTGCAAGACGTTTCACTGCATGACAGAATGGCGATGTACTTCCAACATGATGGATGTCCGGCACATAGCTCGCATGCGGTTGAAGCGGTACTGAATAGCATATTTCATGACAGGTAGATTGGTCATCGAAGCACCATACCATGGCCCACACGTTCACCGTATCTGACGTCCCTGGATTTCTTTCTGTGGGGAAAGTTGAAGGATATTTGCTATCGTGATCCACCGACAACGCCTGACAACATGAGTCAGCGCATTGTCAATGCATGTGCGAACATTACGGAAGGCGAACTACTCGCTGTTGAGAAGAATGTCGTTACACGTATAGCCAAATGCATTGAGGTTGACGGACATCATTTTGAGCATTTATTGCATTAGTGTGGTATTTACAGGTAATCACGCCGTAACAGCATGCGTTCTCAGAAAAGATAAGTTCACAAAGGTACATGTATCACCTTGAAACAACCGAAGTAAAATGTTCAAACGTACCTATGTTCTGTATTATAATTTAAAAATCCTACCTGTTACCAACTGTCCGTCTAAAATTGTGAGAAATATGTTTGTAACTATTACAGCGCCATCTATCACAAAGCGAAAAAAGATGTCCAACTAAATCATTCATAGTTCTTTACGTACTATACGAATATGTAATAAAAATGGGGGTTCGTATTTGAAAAAATGCAATTGATATCCGTTTGATCTATGGCAGCGCCATCTAGCGGGCCAACCATAGAGCCATCTGGCTCCCCCCTTCAATCTAGACAAGTTTCGTACTTTCTAGTTTTTCGTTTGACGATTATTTCGTGAGATATTTGGCCCGGTCACGATCAATGGACTACCCTGTATATGTTGACACATATTTCATGGACTGATCGAAAGCTATTTACGTCGTATGTGTTAGGTACAATATTGATAAAAAATGCAATACGCTGATCAACCAGAAAATTATCACGAGCTACCTACTAACTGGTGCGTCCACCTTTGGCGTTGATAACAGCGGCGAAATGTTACGGCCTTGGTAGGTCGCTGGAGGGATTTGTCACCACATCTGTGCAAACAAGTCACACAAATCCCGTAAATTCCGGCCAGTGGGGCGATGGGGCAGACCAACACCGACAACGATAGTTCAAGTATACATGCCGACGTCGCAAGCTGAAGATGAACAGATAGAGAAAGTGTATGGGGATAGTGAAAGGGTAATGCAGTATGTAAAGGGGGACGAAAATCTAATAGTCATGTGCGACTGGAATGCAGTTGTAGGGGAAGGAGTAGAAGAAAAGGTTACAGGAGAATATGGGCTTGGGACAAGGAATGAAAGAGGAGAAAGACTAATTGAGTTCTGTAACAAGTTTCAGCTAGTAATAGCGAATACCCTGCTCAAGAATCACAAGAGGAGGAGGTATACTTGGAAAAGGCCGGAAGATACGGGAAGATTTCAATTAGATTACATCATGGTCAAACAGAGATTCCGAAATCAGATACTGCATTGCAAGGCGTACCCAGGAGCAGATATAGACTCAGATCACAATATAGTAGGGATGAAGAGTAGGCTGAAGTTCAAGACATTAGTCAGGAAGAATCAATACGCAAAGAAGTGGGATACGGAAGTAGTAAGGAATGAGGAGATACGTTTGAAATTCTCTAACGCTATAGATACAGTAATAAGGAGTAGCTCAGTACGCAGTTCAGTTGATGAGGAGTGGACATCTCTAAAAAGGGCCATCACAAAAGTTGGGAAGGAAAACATAGGTACAAAGAATATAGCTGCGAAGAAACCATGGGTAACAGAAGAAATACTTCAGTTGATTGATGAAAGGAGGAAGTACAAACATCTTCCGGGAAAATCAGGAATACAGAAATACAAGTCGCTGAGGAATGAAATAAATAGGAAGTGCAGGGAAGCTAAGACGAAATGGCTGCAGGAAAACTGTGGAGACATCGAAAAAGATATGATTGTCGGAAGGACAGTCTCAGCATACAGGAAAGTCACGCCGGCCGGAGTGGCCGAGCGGTTAAAGGCGCTACAGTCTGGAACCGTACGACCGCTGCGGTCGCAGGTTCGAATCCTGCCTCGTGTATGGATGTGTGTGATGCCCTTAGGTTTTTTAGGTTTAAGTAGTTCTAAGTTATAGGGGACTAATGACCACAGCAGTTGAGTCCCATAGTGCTCAGAGCCATTTCAACCATTTTTGTACAGGAAAGTCAAAACAACCTTTGTTGGCATTAAAAGCAACGGTGGTAACATTAAGAGTGCAACGGGAATTCCACTGTTAAATGCAGAGGAGAGAGCAGATAGGTGGAAAGAATACATTGAAAGCCTCTATGAGGGTGAAGATTTGTCTGATGTGATAGAAGAAGAAATTGGAGTCGATTTAGAAGAGATAGGGGATCCAGTATTACAATCGGAATTTAAAAGAGCTTTGGAGAACTTACGGCCAAATAAGGTAGAAGGGATAGATAACATTCCATCAGAATTTCTAAAATCATTGGGGGAAATGGCAACAAAACGGCTATTCACGTTGGTGTATAGAATATATGAGTCTGGCGATATACCATCTGACTTCCGGAAAAGCATCATTCACACAATTCCGAAGACGGCAAGAGCTGACAAGTGCGAGAATTATCGCACAATCAGCATAACAGCTCATGCATCGAAGCTGCTTACAAGAATAATATACAGAAGAATGGAAAAGAAAATTGAGAATGCGCTAGGTGATGATCAGTTTGGCTTTAGGAAAAGTAAAGGGACGAGAGAGGAAATTCTGACGTTACGGCTAATAATGGAAGCAAGGCTAAAGAAAAATCAAGACACTTTCATAGGATTTGTCGACCTGGAAAAAGCGTTCGACAATATAAAATGGTGCAAGCTGTTCGAGATTCTGAAAAAAGTAGGGGTAAGCTATAGGGAGAGACGAGTCATATACAATATGTACAACAACCAAGAGGGAATAATAATAAGAGTGGACGATCAAGAACGAAGTGCTCGTATTAAGAAGGGTGTAAGACAAGGCTGTAGCCTTTCGCCCCTACTCTTCAATTTGTATATCGAGGAAGCAATGATGGAAATAAAAGAAAGGTTCAGGAGTGGAATTAAAATACAAGGTGAAAGGATATCAATGATACGATTCGCTGATGACATTTCTATCCTGAGTGAAGGTGAAGAAGAATTAAATGATCTGCTTAACGGAATGACAGTCTAATGAGTACACATTATGGTTTGAGAGTAAATCGGAGAAAGATGAAGGTAATGAGAAGTAGTAGAAATGAGGACAGCGAGAGACTTAACATCAGGTTTGATGGTCACGAAGCCAATGAAGTTAAGGAATTCTGCTACCTAGGCAGTAAAATAACCAATGACGGACGGTGCAAGGAGGACATCAAAAGCACACTCGCTGTGGCAAAAAAGGCATTTCTGCCCAAGAGAAGTCTACTAATATCAAATACCGATCTTAATTTGAGGAAGAAATTTCTGAGGATGTACGTCTGGAGTACAGCATTGTATGGTAGTGAAACATGGACTTTGGGAAAACCGGAACAGAAAAGAATCGAAGCATTTGAGATGTGGTGCTATAGACGAATGTTGAAAATAGGTGGACTGATAAGGTAAGGAATGAGGATGTTCTACGCAGAATCGGAGAGGAAAGGAATATGTGGAAAATACTCATAAGGAGAAGGGACAGGATGACAGGACATCCGCTAAGACATGAGGGAATGACTTCCATGGTACTAGAGGGAGCTGTAGAGGGCAAAAACTGTAGAGGAAGACAGAAATTGGAATACGTCAAGCAAATAATTGAGGACGTAGGTTGCAAGTGCTACTCTGAGATGAAGAGGTTAGCACAGGAAAGGAATTCGTGGCGGGCCGCATCAAACCAATCGTTAGACTGATGACAAAAAAATGAGAAAATGAACTCTGACGTCACAGTCACATCTCAGATGTTTCGGATCAGTCGTAGATTTGGGGGCTGGGGGAGAGTGCGGAAGGAGAGGAAGGGAATCATGTCAATTTGAACCCAACACTGTGTTCCTCGAATCATTTCATCACCCTCCTGGCCTTCTGACATGGAGCCTTACCTTGTTGAAAAGTGCCACTGTCGCCGGCAAACATGATCGTCACGAACGGGTGTGTGGGATCTGCAACCAGTGAACGATACTCCTTGTCCGTCATGGTGCCTTGCACGAGATCCATTGGGCACTTGGGTGCCCAAGTGAATGTTCTGCAGGGCATAATGGAGCCGCTGCCAGCTTGTCTACGTGCCGCAGTACAAGTGTCAAGGAGCTGTTGTCCTGGAAGACGACGGATGCGCACCCTCCGTTCGGCACGATGAAGTACGTAATGGCATTCACCATACCATACAACGCTCTACCACTGCGTCAACGTCCAGTGCCGATGCTCTCGTGCCCATTTCAGTCGCAAAATGGTTCAAATGGCTCTGAGCACTATGGGACTTAACATCTGAGGTCATCAGTCCCCTAGAACATAGAACTACTTAAACCTAACTAACCTTAGGACATCAAACACATCCATGCCCGAGGCAGGATTCGAAGCTGCGACAGTAGCGGGCAAATGAAAATTACGTCGTTCAGTGTACAAAATTTCTCTGGTATAAAAATGGAAGTATAAAATAACGTATCCCTTAGTGAAATCAAGGACCTACGTCAATGGCATGTAGTTATAAAATCTGAAATGGACGAGATGCTACCACGACAGTGAACTTAAACACCGCGGGCGCAGTGGAATCAGTTTCCGCAACGCTGGAAGGATTTTGTTTGTTTTCAAAGATTTCAGTAAACTAGAACATTAATATTCAGGAGAAATAGAAGCGTACAACTTATTTGCAGGGACAGCAGTGAGGCAGGGAGGAGAAATTCTGTGGCTGTAACGCATCATATATAGCCATTCCTTTCTCATTACGAGCTGTTCTGTACTCAGTTCGAGCATACATAAGACGCGGAGGCTCTAAACGGTGGTCACTTTTATTGCTTTTCGATAACGCAGTGGAAGCGTTTGGAGTCCCGCAGTGCGGAAATAACCACCCAGTAAAGGCATAAAGTTGAGCTTCCTGTTTTTATGCAGTGGAGTTTGTTTCCAGAGAGTGAAACTTGCGACAACTTTCTCCTCGGGCGCAGTCTCCAGCGCGGCTGGAACAGCTGCGAGGCGCAGCGGAACCCCTCCCCGGCGACGGGGCAGAAGAGTCGGGACACGGGTCGCGGAAGGAGCTTAGAAACACAGATTTATCTCGGGGCAACCAACACGGGCGCGACGCACCGACCGAATCTAAGAGGATAAGGGCCGTATTTTTATGTGCGGGCGGCCCCCGCGGGGCGCTGCGGCTCCGGAGAGATCGCTGCTCCGATCGCCGCCGATGTCACCGGAAGCCGGCACCGACGGAGACCGGACAATCGCCCGCCCGATATAAACGAGTGCCGGCGGCCTGCCGTCTTTTCCCGCCTGTCGTATTACCGGCGACTAAAGAAGGAACTGTGGCCCGCTGCGCCCGCTCTGCCTGTTAGCAGACGCTGACAAAAGCAGCGGAGCTCGTCTCATATCTCTGACAAGGAAACTGTGTAGCTTGCAGCAAGCGGATCCACACCAAAGTCCCAAGATGGGCACGAGACGTCGAAAGTAACAGATACACCGTAGTGGAAATCGGTAGAAAGGCCTGGATATCTGCAGGAAAATTGACATTGACGGTTAGAATCGCTGTGCAAAATGTACAATACTGGCCATTAAAATTGCTACACCACGAAGATGGCGTGCTACAGACGCGAAATTTAACAGACAGGAGGAATATGTTGCGATATTCAAATGATTAGCTTTTCAGAGCATTCACTGAAGGCTGGGGCCGGTGTCAACACCTACATCGTGCTGACATAAGGAAAAATGGTTCAAATGGCTCTGAGCACTATGGGACTTAACTTCCAAGGTCATCAGTCCCCTAGAACTTAGAACTACTTAAACCTAACTAACCCTAGGACATCACACACATCCTTTCCCGAGGCAGGATACGAACCTGCGACCGTAGCGGTCACCCGGTTCCAGACTGAAGCGCCTAGAACCGCACGGCCACACAGGCCGGCGGACATGAGGAAAGTTTCCAACCGATTTATCATACAAAAACAGCAGTTGACCGACGTTGCCTGATGAAACGTTGTTGTGATGCCTCGTGTAAGGAGGAGAAATGCGTACCTTCACGTTTCCGACTTTGATAAAGGTCGGATTGTAGTCTATCCCGATTGCGGTTTGTCGTATCGCGAAGTGCTGCTCGCGTTGGTCGAGATCCAATGACTGTTAGCAGTATATGGAATCGGTGGGTTCAGGAGGGTAATACGGAACGCCGCGCTGGATCCCAACGGCCTCTTATCACTATCAGTCGAGGTGACAGGCATCTTATACGCATGGCTGTAACGGATCGTACAACCACGTCTCGATCCCTGAGTCAACAGTGGGGACGTTTGCAAGACAACAACCATCTGCACGAACAGTTCGACGACGTTTGCAGCAGCATGAACTATCAGCTCGGAGACCATGTCTGCGGTTACCATGACGCTGCATCACAGACAGGGGCGCCTGCAATGGTGTGCTCAACGACGAACCAGGGTACACGAATGGCCAAACGTCATTTTTTCGGACGAATCATGGTTCTGTTTACAGCATCATAATGGTCGCATCCGTGTTTGGCGACATTGCGGTGAACCCACGTTGTAAGCGTGTATTCGTCATCGCCGTACTGGCGTATAACCCGGCGTGATGGTATGGCGTGCCATTGGTTACACGTCTCGGTCACTCCTTGTTCGCATTGACGGCACCTTGAACAGTGGGCGTTATATTTCAGATGTGTTACGACCCGTGGCTCTACCCTTCATTCGATACCTGAGAAACCCTGCATTTCAGCAGAATGATGCACGACGGCATGTTGCAGGTCCTGTACGGGCCTTTCTGGATTCAGAAAATGTTCGACTGCTGCCCTGGCCAGTACATTCTCCAAATCTCTCACGAACTAAAAACGTCTGGTCAATGGTGGCCGAGAAACTGGCTCGCCGCAATACGCCAGTCACTACTCTTGATAAACTGTGGTATCGTGTTGCAGCTGCATGGACAGCTGTACCTGTACACGTCATCCAAGCTCTGTTTGACTCGATGCCCAGGTGTATCAAGGCCGTTACTACGGCTACAGGTGGTTGTTGTTCTCAGGATCCATGCTCCAAAATTGCTTGAAAATGGAATCTTATGTCAGTTCTAGTGTAATATATTTGTCCAATGAATACCCGTTTATCATCTGCATTTCTTCTTGGTGTAGCAATTTTAATGGTCAGTAGTGTACATGCAATAGTATGAAATGCTGTACAGCGATGAATGCAGTCAAACGGTATCGGATTTGATATCAATAGTAAGAGGGACGGCCCAGATTTCGGCTCGCGGTCCGTGCCCTGGCATGAGTGCAATAGCGCTCAGATTCGTTTAAGGTCTACCCCGCCCCCACGCCACGCTGAGCTTGAGGAGTAGGGGAGGGGAAGACTGCGAACGCGCTGCGCTTAAATGGCAGTGCAGTCACACTGCACACTACTTGATTTTGCATTTCTCAGCAACACACACCACATAAAAACAAAAGATCACTATTCTTTAATTATTTTTGACTCGCTGAAGACATAATTTTTATCTCCAGACAGTTTCACAAATTTTTAGACTCAGGTTGCTACGTAATCGTGACTTATGTAGCTTCGTAATCGAAAAAAAGTCTGTCACGCAAATATGTTGATCGACATGCTGTATAACATTTGTAACCTCATTATCGAGACCCGATAATTCTGAGGAAAGTAGTGTAGAACTCCTGGAAAGATTTAAGGTAGGAGGATTCGTCACTGAAACGGGAATTGCGTTGCTGCTCAATCAGCTACATCTGCACATGCACTGAAATGGCAAACGGTCTCGACAACAACTCGACGACAGATGTAACATTGACAGTCCCCTCAAAACTCTTTCAAGTTTAGAATGAATTCTTCAGACCTCTCGATTTCTTTAATAACAATGAGCTTAGGGAACTGGACTGTGTTTGTCAAAATGTGTCATTATTATAATGTGATTTTCTCTTCAAATGCGTCCCCATCATGTCTTAAAGATATTATTCCTCACCTTGGAGTTTCTTATTTTGGGAAGTGTGCAGTCAAGTCTACTTAAAATGCGAGGACTGCACTCTATTTCGGATGCTCTAATTTTCGTTCCTGCACTTCTTTTTTCTAAATAAATTCAACAACAGCAAGTTTTAAATCGAAAAATTATTCCAGGCTGGTCCCCTAAGTTAACCAATGTACTTTGCCGGAACACATAAAGTCCCCATACTATTTCTTCAGTAGCATCGGAAACAGTTGCAACTCACAGTGGAATAATGAGCGCAAATTCAGAATTTTTTCTATTCATACCACCAATATTGTCGCTTGTTGCATGCCTCCAAATTCAGCACAGAATGCTTCTTGACGTACTAAACAATGATTGTCGTAATTCTTTACTCTTTCATTGTCCACCAAATCTTTAAATTCTTTCTGCATGGTACTGTAATATCGTTTCCTAGCAGATTTGCAGTACGCGCCACTTATGCGACTTTATAATATATATTGAGAATTCTCATCCATTTCTTCTTTCTGTCATATTTATTTTTTAAAGCTTCTGACGATAGATCGCTGCACTGCCTCTTCTTGTGCGAATATCCACTGGACCTTGTGAATATCCCCCACACCATTAACGAATAGCGAAGGGTAATCAGCTCTTAAATCACCGTAGTGCTGAACTGAAAAGAGTCGTGCCGACCGAAAAATGTCGCACCGCAATACTATACGAAATGTCGTGTTGTACCGAATGCTTCAGAGAAGGAACGAGCAAAGCCGATACAGGCGGAGCGCTGGCCCTACGGCGGCCCGCTCTCTCGTTCCGCGTGAAGTTTGGCACGCCTTGGCCAGTCATCAGCGATTGAGGTGGTAAAGGGTGGAAATCGTTATAGGGGCAGTCGGCCCTGTGCGGTGTTAGTGCGTGCCTACGTATCTTTACTGTAGACAGATAAGACACAAAATTAATGGCAATGTGTACATTAACCGCGACTGTGGAAATGCCGTGCGGAAAACAGTTACAGTGTGGTGAAACAGCAAAATTCAGTAGATACACGAACATAGAATGCTTTAACGTCAGATTCTCAAGACGTTGAACTGTTGAACTACAGTGATGGGTAATTTTGTCAGACCTGACGCACGATATGGACGGAACTGAAAATATGGTCAAAGTAGAACATTATCTGAGGCGTAGCAGGGCAAGGGCCACAAACCGTTATTCTTCTCACTTGTTGCTGAATTACAGTTGTCACTAACTTCCAGAAGTCTACGGCGAATTTTGTCACATGATATACATCTTGCCTTCAAAAAAACGACTGCAGAAGCCCGCTCTATCTCTCTACCAAAAACAGGCTACATTGTAGTTAGCTGAAAAACGTATGTCACGGACTTCAGAATAGGACAAAGTGATCTTTAGCGATGAGAAGGAGGACAGATTTCAAGAGTATTGGCATGATCTGAGAACAGATCAGCTCCTAAGGATGATCAGAAATTTTGATAGTGTAAGTGTTATGACTTATACAGACTTTTGCGCTTAAGGTAACGTATGCATTGTTTGGCTGAAGACTAGAGTAAAATTTAATATGTACACTGAGAAGATGAGATAGAATTTATTAGAGCGTATGCGAATCTAGGGGATGAAAATCTAATGTCTCAACAGTATAATGCATCTGTCTCTGTTTCTACTACATTTAAAAACGTTGTTTGAAGATACAGATGTCTATGTCTAGACCTGGCCTCCATGTAGACCGGATTTGAGCCCCGGAGAAAACCTTCGGGGAATACTTGGAAGAGGTATTTCTCGCAATGGAAGACAATTTGTGTCCGTATGTCAGCTGAAAAGAGCGATACGCTGAAAGCGGACGACAATTTCACTGCAAAAACTAGAAACCCTAACAAAATCAGTGCCGAGGAGAATTCTAGAGGTAATTAAGAAGAAAGAAGGTTAGACAAAATGCTACGAAAGCAATAACACAACAGGACAGTGAGTACCTGTAAAGCAGTTTCCATTCAGGAAATGCAAACACCTTATTTTGTTACTTGTATTTTGATATGAACTATAAAATTGCGTCATGACTGTTTATGACTTATGTGTATCTACTACTATCACACCAAATTCGATAGATGAATGATTCGGACATTGTAATATTGCTTTCGTGGAACCCTTCCACTATACCGGTTGCCACTACTTTACACTGTCGAGTATCCAGTGCAAGGTTGTAGTTCTAAAAATTGCAGTACATATTATACGAAAAAGGTGAATACACGACACTGACGTTCCATAATAATATTAATTTAGTAGTTCGTTATCAACTGAATTCCGGCTTTCTATCCAGATGGTCAACAGATAATCAGCGGCAGTTCATAGTTATATAAAAATACGAGACAAAAATTCAAAAATTTAGCATAAGAAACACAAGCATAATGAAATTCACACAGAAACTCCGAACAAATAAACCTTATATTACTTTATACTAAAATATTAAAAGTGTAGGAATGTATAAGTCAAAGGCGTCGTATAAGTGAGTAACACCAGAGCCTATAAGGGCGGACCAGGCCAAAGAAAGGTCCAAGGAGAGAAAAGAGTCTATGGAATGTGGGTGTGGAACAGTTTCAATGGTGAGAAAATGTATTAACTGGCTGCTGCTGCTTTGGTAACGGTGAATAATGAAACTGTGATGATTAAGGTCCAGGTCAGGATTCTTTGACTTGTTTTGATCAATAACCGTAATTTCGAGTTACGTAAGTTTTCTGCATTTAGTTCCTCGGTGGAGAATTCCCATTTAATACCATAGGACTGAAATACATTCAGAGCACGTTCAGCAAGGGTGTAATCTTTCTTTTCCAGTATCCTACTTCTTACACGCTTAGTCTGTTATATCCTTTCCCGAATGACCTACATGTAATTTGACAAAGAGATTGCAGGAATCTGATAAATTCTACAGTGTTTCATAGGTGGAAATTTGTCTTTACTGTTGAACAGAATGGTGGAAACGGTATTCCTAGTATAAGGAGCTAAAGTGTATGCAATGGATTTTGGTTGGCTAGCAAGTACCTGCGAAATTCTACCTACATGTAGCATGGGTAGACCATTTATTATGAGTGTAGTTTAGTGCTTTCTGAGGAGGATTTTGTCAATTAGGGTTGGACCGTAAACATTACCGTATGCAATTTCTGTAATTATTTACGATTCATTTTAAAAATTTGGTTTTCCCTAATGCGCAGACAGTAGCTAATGCACCATGGCGCGCAAGGCTGCATGTCCGTGTGGTAAGAGTTGTTGGGAAAAGGCAGGTATTACTATGTCTCTATATAAATCCCTTTCTTGTACATCACAAATTAATGCTATTGCTTACTAATGTCACTGGTAAGGTGTAAAAAAGTTTAAAGTGTCTCCTCCTAACGTCATTGTAAGTTTAATTTTACTGTGGTGTTAAATTTTCCTCCTCATTCCAAAACCAAGATCTAAGTAATAAACAGAAAAGACGCGAAGCACATCTCTTTAGTTTGTCATGGACTAGTGAGAATGTAAAAGCAACTCTCCGTTGAGAGAAATTATGACACCAAGTCTCAGAGAAATGTATGTTTCTGTATATTTCTATATGTTTGTGCGATTGACGGCTAGGCTATATTAATAAATCACGCATTTTGTAATCAGTGAAAGATACTTCAACCAGCCCTATATATTCGGTTCAAGTACACTCTAGAAGTATCCATTAATGGCAGGAAACATTGTACTGGAATGTTCTGTAGCTGTATATATACCGATTGTGTTCTGGCCGAAGGCAGTTCGCTCCGCGCTCTTATACGTCAAGTGCTGAATAAAACTTCGTTATGTGAAGTTGGTGTTCGTCATTCATCTACTTACACCTTCCTCTACGTCACATTATCTAGGTATTGGAACTTGTGATCCCGCACATTATCGACGACACAGTGGCTCCCAGCAGGCCACGACAGAGCCGCCGTTAACGTGGCGAGAAACCCGAGTTCGAGCCATATTCAACAGATTTCAATCTATCGGAGGCAGAAGAAGAGGACGTCACGATGACAGCAACAGTATGCCACCACATGAGACATCCTTCCGGGTTCTTTGGTGATGATGGCCAAGATCCAAACAAGTGGCTGAAGGTATATGAGCGTATAGCCAAATTTAGCAAATGGGATGACACCGTCTGTTTTTCTACTTGGAGGGCACTGCCAGTCAATGGTATGAGAACAACCTGGGAAATACTCCATGTGGAACTGCGCAAGTATTTCGGTGACACACAACGACAGAAGTGCAAGTCTGAAGATAAATTAAAGTGTAGGGCACAGCGTCCAGGAGAAACTACAGCATCTTACATTCAAGACGTCTTGGAGCTGTGTAAAACAGTGGATCCTAGAATGAAGGAGGAAGATAAGGTTGCACATCCAATGACGGGTGTTGTTGAGGACGTATCAAGCCCTACTCCTGAACGAGGTTTTGACCGCAGATGATTTCATAAAATAGTGGCAGTATATCGAGACAATACATCAAAAAAGAATTACACACAAGAAATTTCAACGGTTTCCAAGCGTTGTATCGATTTCTGTCATGGCGGAATCAACTGATTTCACAAGTGTTCTACGTTAGAAAGTGAGAGAGGAACTTCGGAAGACACTTGGATTGCACTGCGAGAAAGAAACCGAGACGTTTCAAGAGGTCATAATGGAGTAAGTGGAACAGACATTTAACCCAATCTCTCGTCCTTCATTTCCCTTTCAAACGGTAAAAAAGTCGAGACCCAGGCGAAGTTACGTTCCTACAATGCCGCATGAGGAACCTACTCGGGCACTAAGGATGACTCATGTCTGGAGGACACAGGATAACCAACCAGTATATTTCCACTGCGGAGGACCGGAACATGTGGTACGCTATTGTCGAGAAAGGCGGTGGATATTTGATGACGCCCGCGCAGGACGACAGCAGACCGATCTTAGCCAACACCAACTCCGGGACGACGAAGATGAACAAGAAGATGTGGGGGCAGGACAACGTAGGTCACCATGGCCGCAAGCTAGCCGCAGGAGAAGACGCTCACCAACGCGCCGATGAAGTCTCCAACGCCGTTTAGAAGCTCCAGCCGATCACCTAGCCGCCGCAACCTGGAAAACAAAAGGGTGCGACCTTCCTGGGAGGTGAGGGCGCAGAAGAGAAAAATCCTCCGCCTTCGATCACTACAAAAATGATAGGAAACTATGTCGATATCCTCATGGATGGCCGACCAGCCCAAGCTCTTGTGGACTCTGGAGCATCATATTCAGTCATTTCGGAGAAGTACCATCACCAGAGGAAGATGTGTCATTCGGGTGGGTATAAGTGGCCATACACATCCCTTAGAATTCATCGTCTTACAAGAGTGTAGTCATGACGTCATTCTCGGATGGGACTGTTTGAAAGGTTCTCAAGCAATTATAGATTGTGGTCGCTCGAAGATTATGCTAGACAAGATGAGATACTGTGGACAGGAAGATGCGCATCCGAGTGTGCTGGCTGAAGTGATCATTCCTGCAGTCAGCGCTAGAAAGATAGCTGTCATGTGTCAGGCCATGCATCAACCCATGGATCTTGTAGTGGGATGTAAGAGAAGCATACCACTGTAGAATAACTTGGTCTTCCCAGCCTCTGTCGTCTCGTTTAAGAACGGATTTGGTACATTGTGGATAGTTGATTGTCGCCGAGAACCGCAGATCCTTCCAAAATGTATGTATGTAGCAAACGCAGAGCCGTTAATTGCAAAACAGCTGAGCGCCATAGAAATTTCCATGCTGAGTCTGTGGGCGATATCAGCTCTACCACTACGAGACAAGATCATCTAGCTGGACTATCACCACATCTCACTAAAGAACAACAGAAGAAGCTGCTTGCCATTCTTCAAGAGTTCTCTGAATGCTTCAATCCACAGGTGAAGACCAAATTAGGCACATCGACGGTGGAGCACCTGATTAGCACTGGAGACCATCATCCGATAAGCCAGAGACCATACCGTGTGTCAGCAACGGAACGTCGAATAATTCGCGACGAGGTAGAGAAATAATGAAGAATCACAACATTCAGCCTTCACAGAGCCCATGGTCGTCACCAGTGGTTCTCGTCAGGAAGAAGGATGGCAGTTGGCTCTTTTGTGTTGATTACAGGACGCTCAATAAGATAACTAAAAAGGACGATAATCCCCTTCCACGTATTGACGATACACTACATTGTCGGAAGGGGGCTAAGTTTTTTCATCCATGGACATGTACTCGAGATACTAAAGAATCGAAGTAGATGAGGCTGATCGTGAGAAAACTGCATTCATCAGCCCTAAGGGCCTGTATGAGTTTAAGGTAATGCCGTTTGGTTTGTGTAATGCACCAGCAACTTTTGAACGGATGATGGACAATCTTCCAAGGCACCTGAAGTGGACGATGTGTCTTTGTTATTTAGATGACATTGTAGTGTTCTCAGAGACATTTCATGAACACAGAAGGAGACTGAGGGCCGTTCTGAAGTGTCTCTAACAAGCCAGACTGAAACTTAATCGAAGAAAGTGTCTCTTTGGAGCAAACGAAATCAAAATACTTGGGCACCTTGTGTGAAACGAAGGTGTGCGACCAGACCCAGAAAATGTGAGAGCTATAACGGAATTTCCTATTCCTAAAAGTATTAGAGATGTGAGAAGCTTCCTCGGATTATGTTCTTATTACCGTCGTTTTATCAAAGACTTTTGTATCAAAGCCAGGTCACTTCAAGAGTTGTTAAAAGCCGATACCAAATTTATCTGGGATGGTGCTCAACAAGGTTCTTTCGAAGTGCTGCGAAAAGCTCTGACGACTTACCCTGTACTTGTCCGTATGATGAGAGAGCACCTACAGAACTACACACAGATGCCAGTGGGTATGGGAGCAGTGCTGTTCTGGTGCAGATTTCGGATGGAAAAGAGAAGGTTATAGCTTACGCTTCTAGAACACTTACAAAAGCTGAGAGAAACTACTCAATTACAGAAAGAGAATGTCCTGCTGTGATCTGGCCATGTGCTAATTTCGACAGTATCTCTACGGAATGCCATCAACAGTTGTTACACACCATCATTCACCTTGTTGGTTGACAGGTCTTAAGGATCCAACAGGACGACTCACCAGGTGGGCACTACGTCTTCAAGAGTATGACATTACAATAGTGTACAAAAGTGGAAGAAAGCACCAAGATGCCTACTGTCTCTCAAGAAACCCTTTGAAAGACCATCAAGCCTTTGATGAAGATAGTGACTATCTCGCTGCACTCCACGATCTCTCTGCTGAGCAGGAGAAGAATGCCAAGATATCTCAAATTATGCTTGCCTTAAATCTATCAGAGGATGTGAAAGGACAATTTAAGGTAGTTAATGGAATCTTTGCAAGTAAAACTTTGATCCGTTTGGAAAGAGGTGGCTGCCAGTGATTTCTAAAAACATGCGCTTAGATGTTCCACAGAAATTCCATGACACACCCGAGGCCGGACATTTTGGAATTATTAAGACATACGATAGAATCCGCAAGAGATTTTCCTGGCCAGGTTTATTTAGGAGTTTTCGTCACTATGTGTCATACTGTCGAGAGTGCCAGAGGAGAAAGGCAGTTCCTCAGTAACCACCTGGCCGACTCATACCAATTCCATCATCCAATGGAATTCACTCCTGTTCGGAAGGTTGGTCTTCCTGAAAAGCTCCTCAGACGCTACTTTGGATCTTATAAGGTTGTAAGAAAGTTATCTGATCTTACTTATGAAATTGAAGATTTCGACGTCGACACTAGACGAAGAAAGATCAGAGATACGGCCTACGTCCTTCGAACGAAGCTCTATAATGATCCTGTATCGTGTTGGGATTGACCTCAGACGATTTCCAACGTCTGCTGGTGGCAATATATGGATTATTATTTGCACTGATTATCTGATGCGCTATGCCATTACAAAAGTCGTGAAAACAGCCGAAGCATTCGAGGTAGCCAAATTCATCGTAGAAAACATTGTATTAAAACACGGTGCCCCAAGGTCGTTATTTACGGATCGAGGGAAAGTTTTTGAATCGAATCTTGTGACAGAGATAAACTATCGAGGCAACATTACACATCAGATGACGACTGCCTACCAACCACAAACTAACGGGCATACTGAACGCCTTAATAATACCTTGGCCGACATGCTATCAATGTTCGTCAATGTTGAGCAGTGTAACTGGGATGAGGCGCTACCTTTCGTGACGTTTGCCTACAACACCGCCAAACAAGACACCACAGGATTTACGCCATTTTTCCTGGTGTATGGACGTGAGGCGACGACGACGATGGACTCTGTACTTCCGTTACATCCTGATGACGTGGACGACGACTACATAGGCCAGGTGCTAACCAGAGCTTATCTCACATCACTAAAATGTACCTGATGAACACGGACGTTAATAATAACACCATTTGACAGCAGTTTAACAGCGCCACAGTGGGTCACGCCCATGTAGAACACATTTCAAAAAAAAAATTAAAAATAGTTGTAGTCTTCGGAATTGAATAAATTATATATCTAATAAAAGGTAATAGTCTGCAGATTCAGAAAACGCAAAAAAGTAAAAATTGAACTTTTGATGATTTTGAGCATTTCCGGAGCCCCTTAAGGAGAGTGTAACATTGCAGATGGAGCGGAGTAGCGTAGTCGCCGTAGTGCGATGATTATGAAACTAAATTGTTGCACGGAGAGTCGTGAGTTCAAATCTCACACGAACTAAAACATTTTAATTTCTACATTTGGTTCGAGTACACTTTAGAGGTTTCCACAAATGGAAGGAATCACAGTACTGGAATGTTCTTTAGCTGTATATATACCATATGTGTTCTGGGCGGAGGTAGTTCTCTCCGCGCTCTTGTATGTGCAAGTGCTGAATAAAACTTCGTTAAGTGAAGTTAGTGTTCGTCATTCATCTATTTACACCCATCTCTATGTGACAATGAATGTGTGATGGTACACGCTCAAGGGATACTGATGTTAAAGTATATGAGACACACCCTAAAAATCAATTCAGATACTTAACACGGTCGTAAAAGAAACAGTTATATTCGTCAGAAAGAGTGATCTGAATGACTCGATACCGCCGGCTGCTGTCATTTTATTTCTTATTCGTGCAGCATATACAACTGCGGTCTTAGACCATTTCCAAGTTAGACCATTTCGTTAACAAATGGTTAAATACTAAACACATTAAGAAATCTGATTATAAACCTTTCTAGGCATGATAAAAGCTTCCTGCACTACATTTTAGAGATGGCATGTTATGCCACTTAAATCCCTCCACGTGGTGTATTTGAATGGCGTCTGCTGTCATAGTACTTGTCGTCTCTGTCATATAACGTGTATCATTAGCACCGTTAATCCAGGTGTGCGTCACACGTTTGAAATTACGCGCATTTCCAAGTACCACCGCACTTGACTTAACACGCTATGACCGCGCAATAGTCAGTGAGAGGGTAGCAATACGACAAATGATGTTACAAATAGCTTATGCTAAAATACACAGTAGATATACACATATGATACACTCAATATAAGTGTCACGCATAGTCTTTGTCTGTCACCTTCCTTCACGTAAAGTTAGGAGTGATGAAATACGTTAATTAGCCGAGGTGTATTATTTACCAGTCGAGCAAAAAAAACTGCTGTAAACGATTACCCTTTTAAGAATGTAATTAAATATAACCCCCACAACAATTAATTACATGGCTTTTTGGTCGCTCCATTTTTGCTGCCAAGTATGTCTGTCACCATAGCGATAGTATGGCGTCATATGCTCCTGCAACACCTTACCACAAAATGGACATAGAACTACCCAGAAATTTTCCGTTTTAAAAGTCTTTTTGTTTATTTATCACTTTACCAGACAGGTTCATTAGAAGCATGTCCACTGTTTTACCTATGTGTTAAGCAAAAGCGGCAGCTATTCACTAGTATTTAGTTCTTTCTTTTTGGGTTCCTTTAAATGTCTAGCAAAGCTTTCATCAATCCTAGCACATTTAATCATCTGATTTGTTAATGTTTAATATCACCTGAAGCAATCAGTCGCAGTCATATTTTGGACCGCCGATAGGAAGTGAACATGCGTTCCTACGACAGGTACAGCAGACTCCAGACCAGATGGACCAAGGTGCTGTGTTGCAGTCGTGTTCCTGTCTGATAAAACCATGGAGGGTTTCGGGAGGCTGATGGTTTTAGACGAGCAAACCCTTTGAGGGATCTTTTTTCTCACTCGTTGCGACAGCAAATTTATACAATATTACGAAGATAGCTCGAAAGTATGATCACAGCCTAATCCTGGAGTCCATTCAGGCTGCCTCTCAGGTAACGCTAAACGTTCTTGTACTGTTGCACCATATTTTGACAGAATCTCTCTTCTGTTCGCTTCACTCATCTCGTCTACTACAATAATTAATATACGTGAGTTTCTCCTGTTGACTGAAAACTGACTGTCGATCCAATAACCTGTAATGGTTGAAAAGTTTAGGCACGGTTACCCACTTATTTCACTGCTATCATAGTAACTGATGAGTTTCTTGTATCTGCATCTGAAGATTTCATTTGAGATATCTGTCTATTTGTGTGTTTCAGCGACTATTGTTTACGTCGCTTTGTAATCTGTCCACCTGTTCTTAATTTCTGTTAATTGTTTGATGATAATCACAATGATTAAGCGGAAGGCCAAGGTTAATTATGCTTGTAAGTAGCTAAGGAAGCTGATGTTTTGACCACTATCAGGCCGAGAGGCTGTAAAGCGATTGCTCATACTAGCTACAGCAGACGGGGTTGGGGCTAGAACTATTACAAACACACCTGATGCTAAGATGTCCCTGATACCTATGAAGTTTTGCGGATTAGCGTAAATCAAATGTCGACTTCGATTTCGGGAAAATGTTGTTTTGCACTGCTCTTCTAACTAGGCGACTTGTGCGCATTTCGCTGAAATGAATAAACTTTAATGCTGTACCGTCATATTCCCGTCCGGATTGCCGAGACCCGCAAAGGGTAGCTTCCGGGATTCAGGGAGGCACGCTGCCCCAAACAGAATACGACAGGCAGACTAACGAAGGTCGGTGTGTCGGCTAGCCAGAATTTGATCTGTACGAGATTTACCACATCAGACAAAGCAAATACCAGGCGGGTTTCGAATGTCAGTCCCTGACACCGAGGCGCAAACTTTTAGAACACCATCACACGCTTGAATATATCCTTTACTCTGGACGCAGCAGATGGGGAATGCGAATTCCGTCACAGGTGAAGGGGTAGCTTCAGAAATGGCATCCAACCACCTAACATCATAGAAATTGCTGAACTCCTATACCAACCACGTAGTCGAAAGAGACATGGTAATGAAGAAAAAAGAAGAAGAATAAAACTGTACGTGATTTTTTTTCCTTTTTAGCACTATTGAAAACTCAAACTTGCTGAATGCTCGTATGGGGACTGCACCTCATTTATATAGAACTAGTTTGAGTCACACACAACAAATGAAATGCAAAACGTTGTGCTGAATAATGCAAAAAAAAAAATGGAAAAAGTGTAAAATTTTAGTGACTGGGAGAAATCACAAAGGGAGTTTGACAGGGTTCAATTTTGGGCCATCTTCTATTTCTTATCTAAGTAAATTACCTTCCAATTAATGCTCAACAAACAAAATTTCAACGTTTTTCAGACGATAGTAGAATTAAAATAAATCCCGTTACAGAGGAAGTAACAGAAGAGTTTATTAATGACGTTTTCAAAGAATTACTAAGTAGTTCTCTGAATTTCCCTGTATCATTCAATTCTGTGCATCAAATAATCATACCGGCAATTATTGATACAGCACATGAACAGGAGTTCGTATTTAGGGCAGAATGCTACAAATTTTTGCTATGTATATTGATGAAAACTTGAACTTGAGGAAGTATATTACTGAGATTCTCAAACAGTTACGTTCAGCTACATTTGCAATTCGTATAATTGGTAATCTTGCATACAAATGAATCAACCTCCTGACTAATTCTGCATATTTCTATAATACCCAATGAAATTATTTTATAGGGTCACTCATTACTCAAAAAGATTGTATTGATTGCATAAATGCGAGCGGTCTGGATACCAAGTGCTGTTCACCAGCAGACCTCATGCCACCATCTTTTCAAGAAGATTATTTTGTTTAGTATGTGGCATCACGCTACATACAATGCTTAGTTACATTCTTCAAGGGGTTAGGCATTTTAGCTGCATCATCACAATCCGTAAAAGGTGTTAGGGGTAAAAGTACAGATATTTTTGTTTATGACTGAGGATAGTGTACTGATCAACATTATATCAGTTTACACGGTCATAGCTAGTATGAGTGGGTTGGTTAGTACACATAACACAACTAAGCCATTAATATTAATTTTCCCCTGGGCTGGAAGTCAGATATTGAAGTATGACCACATGGATGCAGAACACAGCCTACAATGAGAGGCGCAGTCCGTTTCTGGGAGCAGCTACGTTAGTGCAGGTAGTAAATCATGTGGTGTGTTTCCTGGGAGAAAAAAACAACCATTTCACAGAAGTGAGTGCCAGTGATCACAACTTCTGCAGCTCTACTCCTAAAACCCTGTGTATTCGCCAACGACACTGGTCATAAATATTTAATAACAGTTTGAGATGAATGGCTATATCCATAACTACCACACTACAGGGAAAACTGCTGTTTATTATCCATTATTAAATCTGCCAGTGGCTCAGAAAGGTGTTCGATTGCTGCAATAAAAAAGTTAGGTTATTTGCCTACGTTTATAAAACATCTGAAGGGAGCAATGCAAGTCTTAAATATAATGTAAAATCGTTTTTCCTGCACAACACCTTCTGTTTCACGGACGAATTTCTGTTTAAGAACTGGTAACCATACAAATTGACAGTTTTTAAGTATAGTTGCATAGGAAAGACTAAACGAATTGTGTTAATTAGTATATCACTAATTAATGTCTACAAGTACTGTAACCTGAGTCGTTCCACGTCATTTTGATAAACAGACGTTCAAACGATACGAGTATATGGAACCTGTAACGAACTAAGTACGAAAAGAAAATGGATAGATGACTAAATTCAAATTTGGTCTTATTTGCCTTATAGGTGATACACATGAAGCATTCTCCAAAACTCCAAAAGCAGATTTTGAGAAGCAGAGTGACTCATAGTATGACTGAAAATTAGGGGCGCATGAAATTTTTAGTGCAGCAGGTATATGTGAAGAAACAGTGCCGTAAATTGTCCATGAAGAAATAAGAACTACCCATCAGAAAGCTTTATCACAGACGGGTGTCGCATTTATTTGTTGAATACCGAGCAAAAGAAAGTCGAGCACATAATTATCAGCAATGTTTGAATTATTTGAAAAAGAACGCATCGGTTTATCTGCATAAATGTATTTCTGTAAAAGAACATTGAGCTCAGTCAGTATCTCAGAAAGAAGTTATTAGTGAAAGTAGTCGACCGGAAACTGGTCCCAGGCACAAAGACATAGCATTCGATTTAACGTGCAAGAAGGAATAAGGTTTGAGCGTTTTATGACGAAAAAGGTCTTTTTCATGTGAGCTAAGTTGCAAAGTGTATTTTAATCATAAAGTGTATTTTAATCATATTTGGCACCCTCTCTCTTCCGCCTATGATCACAGTTAACGAAGTCTGGGCCTCGTAAATAACAGCAGATAGTGGACAATTTACAGCAGATGTGGGTGGAGATTTGGTTGCTCTCTCGAAATCACGCTTCAGGCGTCAGGTATATGCAACAGAGAAACGTACATCAGAGATCTTTAACATGAAAAGGATTACTTATAGGAGTTAAATATTACATGTACTTTCAGCCCGCAGACTTCTCAACACGGCCTCATAGTACGTAAGTTACTTCTCAATTGTTTGGCGAAAGCTCTCTGCATGACTGTAAAACAAGTAGTCACCAAAATCAACAATGTTTGACCCTGTAAACGCATCACATGCCAGTAATGAAAGTAACTGCCATTGACCTTCTGTGCCTACCTCTTCAACTCAGAGTAGCACTTGAAACCTAACTCATCAGTTGTTTACGGGATGTATTCCAGTCTCTGTCCTCCGCAACAGTTTTTACCCTCTACAGCGCCGTCGGGAATCATGGAAGTTATTCCGTGATATCTGAAAAGATATCCTGCCATCCTGTCCCCTCTTCTTGTCAGTGTTTTTCATCTTTTTCTTTCCCTGTCGATTCTGCGGAGAACCTCTTATTCCTTACCTTATCAGTCTACATAATTACCAACATTATTCTGTAGCACCACATCTCTAATGCTTTGATTCTACTCTGACCTAGTCTTCCCACAGTCCATGTTCCATTACCGCACGGTGCTGTGGTCCAGACGCAAATTTCAGTAATTTCTTCCTCAAATTATGGCATATTTTTGATATTAGTAGAGTACTCCTGGAGAGGAATGCCGTTTTCCCCATTGCTAGTCAGCTTTTTATGTCCTCATTGCTTCGTCCGTCGTGGGTTATTTTGTTGCCTAGGTAACAGAATTCCTGAAGTTCATATACTTCGTGGTTATTAAACCTCACATTAAGTTTCTCGCTGTTCTCATTTCTGCTGCTTCTCATTACTTTCGTCTTTCTTCGATTTACTCTCAGTCCATATTGTGTACTTATTGGACGGTTCATTCCATTCATCAGATACAATAATTCTTCATCTCTTTCAATGAGGATAGCAATGTCATCAGCGAACATCACTGATCAGCGAACTTCCACTCTTGAAACCTTCTTTTATTTCCGTAATTGCTTCTTCCATGTATGGATTGAACAGAAGTGGCGGATGATTACATCCCTGTCTTGCCACTTTTTAATACAGGCAGATTTAAGATTTCAGATTCACTGGCAGTGATTCCGAAATCAAATGTTGGATTGTAAGGCGTACACAGGAGCAGATATAGACTCAGATCTCGATTTAGTTATGAGGAAGAGTAGGTTGGCGTTTAGGGCACTAACCAGGAAGAATCATCACGCAAAGAAATGGGATATGGAAGCACTATGGACTGAAGATATACATTTGTAGTTCTCTAAGGCTATAGATATTGCATTAATCAACAGCTCAGGAGGCAGTCCAGTTGAAGAGGAATCGGTGTCTCCAGAAAGTGAAAACACAGCAGTTCGAAAGAAAACCAAAAGTACAAAGAAAATAAATGCGAAGACACCATGAATAACAGAAGTTGTACTTCACTCAATGGACGAAAGAATGAAGTGCAAAAAGTTCAGGAAAACGGAGAAATACAGAAATACAATGCGCTTAGTAATGAAAGAAATACAAAGTGCAGTGAATCTAAGGCGAAATGACTGCATGAAAAATGAGAATAAATGTGAAAACAAATGACTGATCTGAATTTAAGGAAGGCAAAACAACCTTCTCAAAACAATCTTCTGTGAAATTAAATGCAAGGGAGGTAACATTAAGACTGCTATGAGAATTCCATGGTTAAATGCAGAGGGGAGAGCGGGTAAGTGCAAAGAATCCATTTAAGGTCTCTTTGAAGGGAAAGACTTGCTTGATGACGTGATAGAATAAGAAAATGGAGTTGACGTAGAGGAAGTAGGGGATGCAGCGCTACACACAGTTTTTAGAAGAGATAATAAGGCTTAAGGTCGAATACGGCAGAAGGGATAGATAACATTCCGTCAGAATTTCTAAAATCATTGTGGGAAGTGGCAACGACTACCCACCTAGGTGTGTAAAGTATATATGTCTGGCGATTTAATCATCTGACTTTCGAAAAAATCATCCGCACATTTCCGAAGACTGCAAGAACTGACAAGTGTGAGAGTTATCGTACAATCAGCTTAACAACTCATGCATCCAAGCTGCTGACAAGAATACAAATATACAGACGAATGGAAATTATTACGATCAGTCTGGCTTCAAGAAAGGTAAAGGCACCAGACAGGCAGTTATGACGATGCGTTTGACACAGGAAGAAGACTAAAAAAATATCGAGATACGTTCATAGGATCTGTCGATCAGCGAAAAGCTTTCGGCAATGTTCGAAATTCTGAGGAAAATAGGGATAGGCTATAATTAAAGACGGGTGATGTACAATATGTACAAGAAAAGAGAAGGATCAATAAGAATGAAGGACCAAATATGAATAGCTCGGATTATTATGGTGTAAGACAGGGTTATAGTCTTTTGCCCGCACTGTTCAATATGTACTTCTAAAGAGGGATTAAAATTCATGGTGAACAGATACATTTATTGAGATTTGGTGGTGGCATTCCTATCCTCAGTGAAAGTGGAGAAGAATTATAGGAATTTTTCAATGGATTGAACAATCT
Organism: Schistocerca cancellata; assembly: GCF_023864275.1. Classification (NCBI taxonomy): domain Eukaryota; kingdom Metazoa; phylum Arthropoda; class Insecta; order Orthoptera; family Acrididae; genus Schistocerca; species Schistocerca cancellata. Next base: position 1,008,605,210 of record NC_064626.1, read on the forward strand.
AGTGATAAAATATGTATCGAGTTTTGTGCTAAGAGACCAGGGAATAACTTCCATGATACTAGAGGAAGCTTAGAGGGTAAAACCTGTAGCGGAAGACAGAGGTTAGACCACATCCAGCAAGTAATTAAGGACGTAGGTTACACGTGTTACTCTGAGATGAAAAGGTTGCCACGGAAGAAGACTTCGTAGCGGGCCACATCAAACCAGTAGAAAAACTGATGACTCGAAAAAAAGAAGGGATTGTCTATGGAGAAGGTGTGGTATATCAGTCGGATGCTGAACATTTTAACACTCATCCAAACACAAAAAATTGAATGGGAACTACGTTTGATGCAACAGAGCTGCCAACACAACGCATGGAGATTGGTATGCGCTGTGTTCTGGGAGCATTTATGTCTCTCGATAGTGTCCGATATATGCAAAATAGTACTGAATACATTTGATCTGAGACCTAAAAAGGCAGCTTACTGTAATTAACTTCCATTTCGATATACTGTTAATACGACTAGATGAAGCACTTCCTTGTTGCAGGCTTGTGCTAAGCTTTAGGGGATAAATCGATGATCGATATCTATCACTAGGTTTCTGTGCCACTCTGTGCTAAGACACCACAAAGCCGTAAAAGCAGCTCTGTTCTATCCCGTTCAAACATACCAATAAATTACATCATCACCAAATCTCCGAATAATACTCTACTGACAAGTGGCAATCAATGCTTTGTGTAGTTTTGGAGGAATTCGCACTCTGCCACCAGCATGTTTACATCAGTAGTCTAGATCATCTTACTTCCTATTTCAAGTGTCTTAATGGTGTTCCTACCCCAGTCACTCTCGTTGTTCTCTCACATGCGACGAAGAAAGCTCTGCGAATTAGGTTCGTTGTAAATCTGGATGACGTGGAAGCTAGAAACTGCAATCGTACAGTGAATTAGTAAGTCTTCTGATGCATTGGGGGCCGTCAAACCACCCGTTACAATTCGTGGTCGTTTCTGGCACATTGTTGAAGACACGTTTTTGTTTAAAATATTTGACTCTCGTGACTGTGTACTTAAGGTACAGTCATGCTCAAAAGTATCCGAACGACCTGAACTGCATTTCGCCTGATTCGAATGCAACCCACACAGCGCAGCTGTCTAGCAGGTCCTAATCGCCCCTCGGTACAGTCGTTTGACTATTGAAAATGGTCCCAACAACTCACCACTAGAAAACATTGCTCTGCATCGCAATAATTCAAGATGTAAAGTAATACCAAGGTACTACAAATATCAGGGAACATCCTATCACAGATAAGACAGTTCTTCAGACTTGTGAGCTCACATTTACTACAATAAATGACATACATGAAATGTTACCACTCTCATTATTTCGTCAGATAGGTAATTCACGTAGTACGTTCGTCGTATTCATGATTTCCTCTTCAAAATAACATACCGTACTTATTATTTAACACAAAATGACATTAAAAATTTAAATTACTCACGAGAAGCTGGTTGAGAATATGTATGAACTTCAAATGACACGACGAACCGTCTCGTTCTGCATATGGATTCAAACCCAGGTCATGCAGACCAACCAAAAACTTTGTGACTGATAGAAACTAACAGTCATTCCTGACTAGGCCTACAGAGAGTGATATACCTCGATTTTAGACGTATCAGTTAGCAAATATCAACTTTAAATTACATAACGTAAACATTGTGAACGGACGCGAATTCCTACCCAGCATCTATTGTCCTTGTTAACGAACTACGAGAGATGTTAAATATTGATTCTTCACAAGTACCTTACTTGAAATGACGTGAGGTAAAGCTTTGTGTTGTACAGGGATTCAAACCGAGAACCTAATTGGATTGTCATCGAATCACAATCAACTGTGACATATCGGATTTTCTTGGCAGTAGCTAGATGTTTTAACTGAAATGACGTGACGAAACATTAATTTTCTCTTTCTCAGGACTCTAACCTGGCACCTATCGCTGTTATATTCTAGAGAAAACGAACGTTAAAATGGGTTTGTTACACCAGCGGTGACATGTGAGCATATTTGAACTGGAAATAATATGACGAAGAGTTCAGTGCTGACTGGGAATCGAGCCCCACACATATCGTTGTTGACTACACACAAAGAGACGTCAGCTACCGAATTTTTCTCCACCAGCAGCTCGGAATAACATCCTTGAATTTACAATGATTTCACAAACAGTTCTGTGTCTCATTGGGACTCAGAAACGTCAGATACCGTTAGTGTTGACAACGAATGAAAATACATTAAAAAACAACTTTATTACCCAACAGCAGATAGGTGTTCTCATGCTAGAGCTTCATAATACATAATGGAAGGTTTAGTGCCAGGCCAGGATTCGAACCCTTTCAAGCGCAATACGTGGAGATGTTGAGGAATCTGCAGTTTTGAACAAAAAACAAATTGCAGTCAAGCTGTATTGTCACGAAAGGATCAAATTCCGCGTTAAGGGCGGTATGAGTTGCATTCCCAGATCAGAACCAATTTTATCGACATACGGAAGCTCGAATAAAAGATGGAATAAGTGTCCTGTGACCCTATATAGCGTTTGCTTCGTCACTAGAAATAAATGACTAGTATAAGAAACGGTTACTGTTGATAGAGTTTCTACGTGTCACGACTGCTGACTTTATTGTGGTTGAACCTAACGTCTACTTGGTAGAGAAGGAGTATCATGTTTAACATGAATGTCAGACCACAATGCCATTATACCTTCTTCACTTGGCGTAGCCAGAAGAGAACAGAATCTCTTTCTCCTTATCAAAAATCATCAGCAGAAGTTGGAATCGAACCCAGACCATAAGTATATGGACATAGCATCAATCCAAGAGACCAACGAATTCCCTGCTCTAGCACTTATTTTTCTATCGTAACAATGTTGCGCCACATTGGATGAGAATTCTGACACACAGACTTCCTGTAGTGGTTTGCAGCATGTTCAGTACATTCATTTACTTGACTGACCGAATCGCCATGCACTAGCTGCCGCCTCGGCTACCCAGTGCATACATTCGACTCTATTTTGTAATTACCGAAATAAAATCACGTAACTGACACCTACACAGAACTGCCAACAGTGTAGGATGCAGAAATTTAAACAGGAAGTGTTCCTTTCGACTTGAGATACTCTATTGCGCTATCTGTTTGTTAAAAACGTCGTGCAGTGCAAAAGACAATCTGTAACTGTCTGTCTCTCAGAGGTCTAGATCCGGCCCTATGGATTATCTCACAGCACTGTGCAATGCGCAAGTTCTGGAGGAATTGTTGTTGAGTTTTGGAGCTGGTTTAGCTATGTGTCAGCTAGTAGCGTAACGGTAAGGGTCGCGCACTGTTGATAAGAATTCGCGAGTTTGGGTACATTCACTGCTACAATTTTTAAAACGCCATACTGCTTTCTGCAGAAGTTCTAACATTCTGCGTGGTGTCTGTTGTTCTATGTCATGTCTCCCTACTACTTTCGCGCAACGACGCTCTGAGAGTGTTTTTTAGTGAAGTGACTAGTTTGAACCTGGGACCTGTTGTTGGTAAGGAGACGCCAGACTACACATGACATGTAGAGTTCAGAAGAGTTCAGTGAGACTAGCGATAATATAACCAAATACTTAATGATTTCAGCGTCAGCTCCACTGCACTCCCTGTAAAAGAATCTTAATACTAACTAAATTTAGTGGAAGGGGTTCAAGACTTTCCTATTTTTAGTTATCTGGTAAAATAACGTCGAAAAAACAGTTAAGTTTACCATTGGAAATTTTATTCTACTTACTTATAAATTGCACAATTGATAAAAGCAAATGATTTAATACAGGGTGATAATAACCAACTGCGTTCTACAAAAATGTGAACGAATATTCCCTGAATGGGTTTCCAAGTTGGATCGAAGGATGACCTATGCCATATCACACCTATAATCTAGGTTTAAAATAAGTTTCACAAAAGAGAAAACTATCAAAATGGTCTACAAAATGGCTCTGAGCACTATGGGACTCAACTGCTGTGGTCATAAGCCCCCTAGAACTTAGAACTACTTAAACCTAACTAACCTAAGGACATCACAAACATCCATGCCCGAGGCAGGATTCGAACCTGCGACCGTGGCGGTCGTGCGGTTCCAGACTGTAGCGCCTTTAACCGCTCGGCCAGTCCAGCCGGCATAATGGTCTACAGTGACCCTCAATTATCTCTAATTACTTATCTAACTTGTGGTAAATTACAGTGACTGATGTGGCTTCTCAATAATTATATAGCAGAAAAATCATCGCATTTCAGATTTTAACTTACGTAGCAAATGTGAATACCATGAGCTTCAATCGACGATCAATACTAGTAATACGTAAAAAAGGGGATGTAACAGATGAGACTTCTGCAGTTCTGAGTGAAGCCTTGTCCGCTCAAAAATTTGGCATCGTGTGCGTTCATTACCTTGTTGGTGTTTGTCAGGGGGCGGCGGGCAGCACAGCTCCGCTCACCTCACTGTCTCGGAAGCAACTCCCTCCTAACCTATCATTACTACAATTTACGAAGTTGGTTTAAAGAAAACTATCTGGGTGTGTTTCCATCTGACCAACCAGGGTCTCAGTGTTAACCGTAAGCTCCACCTACAAAAATTCGGTCTATCCAATGAGAAACGTTATACTTTTCATGGTGGGGCAATGTTTTTAAAGTTTACAACATAACAGAGACGCGAGAAAGTCTCACGCTAAAACTTGCAGCTGGTGTGGCCCTTTTAGTGTTATTGCAAGATCTATACTGTTCTTCTGGAGGGCTCTATCTTTTAACATGGGCTAGGGGGTGGTCCTGTCGGTTACTTTTCGTGGTGGGGCAATGTTTTTAACATTTGCAACGTAACAGAGACGCGAAAAAGTCTCACGCTAAAACTTGTGGCTGGTGTGGCCCTTTTAGTGTTATTGTAAGATCTATACTGCTCTTCTGGAGGGCTCTAGCTTTTAACATGGACTGGGGGGTGGTACTGTCGGTTAGCTGGCGAGGTGGGTGTCCGTCCCTTATTGTAGGGCCTTCTAGCTTAACACAGTTCTGCTCTCGGCTTATGTTCTCGTTTCTCTCCTCGGAACTGCGTTTGTCTATCGGTGGGAAGGTATGACATGCGTTTAGGCATTCTTGTGTTAGTCTGTGGTATTCCATTTGCTCACTCATTACTCGTATTACTTTGGTTAATTTAATATCACATTTTATTCTAGGCTATGTGACATACTACATCTACATCTACATCTACATCTACATCTACATCTACATCTACATCTACATCTACATCTACATCTACATCTACATTTATACTCCGCAAGCCACCCAACGGTGTGTGGCGGAGGGCACTTTACGTGCCACTGCCATTACCTCCCTTTCCTGTTCCAGTCGCATTTGGTTCGCGGGAAGAATGCCTCCGTGCACGCTCTAATCTCTCTAATTTTACATTCGTGATCTGCTCGGGAGGTATAAGTAGGGGGAAGCAATATATTTGATACCTCATCCAGAAACGCACCCTCTCGAAACCTGGCGAGCAAGCTACACCGCGATGCAGATCGCCTCTCTTGCAGAGTCTGCCACTTGAGTTTGTTAAACATCTCCGTAACGCTATCACGGTTACCAAATAACCCTGTGACGAAACGCGCCGCTCTTCTTTGGATCTTCTCTGTCTCCTCCGTCAACCTGATCTGGTACGGATCCCACACTGATGAGCAATACTCAAGTATAGGTCGAACGAGTGTTTTGTAAGCCACCTCCTTTGTTGATGGACTACATTTTCTAAGGGCTCTCCCAATGAATCTCAACCTGGTACCCTCCTTACCAACAATTAATTTTATATGATCATTCCACTTCAAATCGTTCCGCACGCATACTCCCAGATATTTTACAAAAGTAACTGCTACCAGTGTTTGTTCCGCTATCATATAATCATACAATAAAGGATCCTTCTTTCTATGTATTCGCAATACATTACATTTGTCTATGTTAAGGGTCAGTTGCCACTCCCTGCACCAAGTGCCTATCCGCTGCAGATCTTCCTGCATTTCGCTACAATTTTCTAACGCTGCAACTTCTCTGTATACTACAGCATCATCCGCGAAAAGCCGCATGGAACTTCCGACACTATCTACTAGGTCATTTATATATATTGTGAAAAGCAATGGTCCCATAACACTCCCCTGTGGCACGCCAGAGGTTACTTTAACGTCTGTAGACGTCTCTCCATTGAGAACAACATGCTGTGTTCTGTTTGCTAAAAACTCTTCAATCCAGTCACACAGCTGGTCTGATATTCCGTAGGCTCTTACTTTGTTAATCAGACGACAGTGCGGAACTGTATGGAACTCCTTCCAGAAGTCAAGAAAAATAGCATCTACCTGCGAGCCTGTATCTAATATTTTCTGGGTCTCATGAACAAATAAAGCGAGTTGGGTCTCACACGATCGCTGTTTCCGGAATCAATGTTGATTCCTACATAGTAGATTCTGGGTTTCCAAAAACGACATGATACTCGAGCAAAAAAACATGTTCTAAAATTCTACAACAGATCGACGTCAGAGATATAGATCTATAGTTTTGCGCATCTGCTCGACGACCCTTCTTGAAGACTGGGACTACCTGTGCTCTTTTCCAATCATTTGGAACCTTCCGTTCCTCTAGAGACTTGCGGTACATGGCTGTTAGAAGGGGGGCAAGTTCTTTCGCGTACTCTGTGTCGAATCGAATTCGTATCCCGTCAGGTCCAGTGGACTTTCCTCTGTTGAGTGATTCCAGTTGCTTTTCTATTCCTTGGACACTTATTTCGATGTCAGCCATTTTTTCCTTTGTGCGCGGATTTAGAGAAGGAACTGCAGTGTGGTCTTCCTCTGTGAAACAGCTTTGGAAAAAGGTGTTCAGTATTTCAGCTTTTCGCGTGTCATCCTCTGTTTCAATGCCATCATCATCCCGGAGTGTCTGGATATGCTGTTTCGAGCCACTTACTGATTTAACGTAAGACCAGAACTTCCTAGGATTTTCTGTCAAGTCGGTACATAGAATTTTACTTTAGAATTCACTGAACGCTTCACGCATAGCCCTCCTTACGCTAACTTTGACATCGTTTAGCTTCTGTTTGTCTGAGAGGTTTTGGCTGCGTTTAAATTTGGAGTGAAGCTCTCTTTGCTTTCGCAGTAGTTTCCTAACTTTGTTGTCGTACCACGGTGGGTTTTTCCAGTCCCTCACAGTTTTACTCGGCACGTACCTGTCTAAAACGCATTTTACGATTGCCTTGAACTTTTTCCATAAACACTCAACATTGTCAGTGTCGGAACAGAAATTTTCGTTTTGATCTGTTAGGTAGTCTGAAATCTGCCTTCTATTACTCTTGCTAAACAGATAAACCTTCCTCCCTTTTTTATATTCCTATTAACTTCCATATTCAGGGATGCTGCAACGGCCTTATGATCACTAATTCCCTGTTCTGCATATACAGAGTCGAAATGTTCGGGTCTGTTTGTTATCAGTAGGTCCAAGATGTTATCTCCACGAGTCGGTTCTCTGTTTAATTGCTCGAGGTAATTTTCGGATAGTGCACTCAGTATAATGTCACTCGATGCTCTGTCCCTACCACCCGTCCAAAACATCTGAGTGTCCCAGTCTATATCTGGAAAATTGAAATCTCCACCTAAGACTATAACATGCTGAAAAAATTCATGTGAAATGTATTCCAAATTTTCTCTCAGTTGTTCTGCCACTAATGCTGCTGAGTGGGGAGGTCGGTAAAAGGAGCCAATTATTAACCTAACTCGGTTGTTGAGTGTAACCTCCACCCATAATAATTCACAGGAACTATCCACTTCTACTTCACTACAGGATAAACTACTACTAACAGTGACGAACACTCCACCACCGGTTGCATGCAATCTGTCCTTTCTAAACACCATGTGTACCTTTGTAAAAATTTCGGCAGAATTTATCTCTGGCTTCAGCCAGCTTTCTGTACCTATAACGATTTCAGCTTCGGTGCTTTCTATTAGCGCTTGAAGTTCCAGTACTTTACCAACGCAGCTTCGACAGTTTAAAATTACAGTATTGCTGCTTGGTCCACGCATGTCATGACTTTGCCCCGCACCCGTTGAGGCTGTTGCCCTTTCTGTACTTTCCCAAGGCCATCTAACCTAAAAAAACCGCCCAGCCCACGCCACACACCCCCTGCTACCCGTGTAGCCGCTTGTTGCGTGTATTGGACTCCTGGCCTATCCAGCGGAACCCGAAACCCCACCACCCTATGACGCAAGTCGAGGAATCTGCAGTCCACATGGTCGCAGAACCGTCTCAGCCTCTGATTCAGACCCTCCACTCGGCTCTGTACCAAAGGTCCGCAGTCAGTCCTGTCGACGATGCTGCAGATGGTGAACTCTGCTTTCATCCCGCTAGCGAGACTGGCAGTCTTCACCAAATCAGATAGCCGCCGGAAGCCAGAGAGGATTTCCTCCGATCCATAGCGACACACATCATTGGTGCCGACATGAGCGACCACCTGCCGATGGGTGCACCCTGTACCCTTCATGGCATCCGGAAGGACCCTTTCCACATCTGGAATGAGTCCCCCCAGTATGCAAACGGAGTGCACATTGGTTTTCTTCCCCTCTCTTGCTGCCATATCCCTAAGGGGCCCCATTACGCGCCTGACGTTGGAGCTCCCAACTACCAGTAAGCCCATCCTCTGCGACCGCCTGGATCTTGCAGACTGAGGGGCAACCTCTGGAACAGAACAAGCAGCCATGTCAGGTCGAAGATCAGTATCAGCCTGAGACAGAGCCTGAAACTCGTTCGTCAGACAAACTGGAGAGGCCTTCCGTTCAGCCCTCCAGAATGTCTTTCGCCCCCTGCCACACCTCGAGACGACCTCCCACTCTACCACAGGTGAGGGATCAGCCTCAATGCGGGCAGTATCCCGGGCATCCACAGTCGTAGTCCGATTGGGGGATGCGTGGGACGAGCTGGCCGTCCCCGACAAACCCCCATCCGGACCCCCACAGTGATGCCCATTGGCAACAGCCTCAAGCTGTGTGATCGAAGCCAACACTGCCTGAAGCTGGGAGCGAAGGGATGCCAACTCAGCCTGCATCCGAACACAGCAGTTGCAGTCCCTATCCGTGCTAAAAACTGTTGTGCAAAGAACATCTGAACTAATATCCAGAGAGCGCAAACAAATCGACACAAAATTTAAAGATGCCTAGTAAATGCAGTAATGCTGCTACTTGCGCACTGCTGACAAACTGCTCGGCGCCGGAAGGAGACTACGCGATTTTACACTATTCAGGTACTAAAATGCGATGCTTCAACTATCAAATACTACAATACGCCCGATATTTATGAATTAAACAATGCAAGTACCAAAAACACGCAAAGAAATTAAGAATTAAACTATGTAGCAAATGAGTGAGCTAGGAGTATAGGACTTACTGCTGCAGCTGCTTATCCAACGGCGGCAGGAAGCACATTGGATTTGCTTATCATGTCAGGGTTTTCATGGAAGGTGTTGGATTTGCCTGACACCTTACATATCACCACCCTTCGAACTTAATTTTTGCACTGAATTTAGGCAATGATTGAATCGTTGTGTAAGTCAGTCAAAAATTATAAATTTTGGTGCCTACTGTTCAGCCACATTATTCTGGTTCTATGCTAGTTAGTATTACAAATTTATATTTTTATATTCTTCCACATGATTCCCAAAAATGTGTTTATATTGACAAGAGAAGAATATTTTTATATTATTATTATTATTATTATTATTACTAATTTTTAATTTCTTTCTTTATTTAAGTGTGAAGTTTGTTTCTTAAGAAGTTTGTTATCGAAAGTTAGGAGTCTTTCACATCGATTTTCTTATAAATATTTTTTTTATAAATGTAGTAATTAAGTAAAATCTATTCCTAACACATTTTATAAATATCATGTACAAGTAAAATGTTTTTGTTTCTAGACACTCAGTTCGACAATGTTACACTAACGAATAAGAATTATTTCCAAGTATTGCTTTGACAAAGAAATATACTTACACAAGTATTGAGATATTATCCTAACAAATGGTACAAATGTTAAAAAAAAGGGAAAACATCCAACAGGATATTTTTTTTATTATTTGTTTTTATAAGGAGGGAATAAGTAAAATATAGTTATTCTTTTATTTTTATGAGGAGAAAATAAGTGGCATATAGTTTTAGTGTATATTATTCCTTACTTTTGTTCTTTATATACTGTCCATTTCAGAACTAATGACTTATTTTTATCGATAGTCTATTTTATATTCCTAGTTTACAATTGGATAGGGATCTGGGAATGTATTTCGTCTATTCTTCACCCATCTTCTTTCTTGATCTCAATCTTGCGAATCTTCAACTTCAGTTCTTCCTGCTTTTTCTCTGCTTCTTACTTGCTTCTTTGTTCTTCTCTGGGTAGGATATGGAAATATTTATTGATAACTAGTCGTTTTGAAGTTCTCCTCTTAGTAACAGTTTGATAAATTGTTTGGGCATGTCAATTTTACTTTGTGGAAGTTTTCTTCAGTTTCGTGCATCAGCGTGCTGTTTAATAGCAGTAGTGTGACTTTTACACATATTTTTCTGCCAGTGGTTGCTTGCCCAAGTGGTCTTCTCGTCGGGCAGATTTTTGCTTGCTCCACTGAGTCGGGGCATTCCGAGACCCTTCTGGCATTCGGTGTCGTGTCGTGTCTCTGAAGGGTTCCGCCACTCTGTGGTTCCGTGTTCTGTCCCAGCAGGGTTCCGCTTAGCGGGCAGATTTACTGCTCACTTTCGATACAAGGGCCCTCTGTTGGTCTCGCTGTCCTTTCCCTTCTCTCGATGCTTCTGCCTAGTAGGAATCGTGTCTTGCTAATTACGTCCTTTTCTTTCTCGATACTTCTCTTGTTGCAACTTGTGGGTCGTTGCATCTCGTCCTTGCTGGAGTTTTTACAATGGTTCTTACGAAAAGTTTTATTTATAATCATCTAACATAGGTCTTGTACCTACATTGTTTTACACCTTTTTAAAAGCTTTACAATTCTAAGATATTTTGAGTCTTAACTTCTACAGGAATCCTGAAATTCGTTTTTTATTTTTTTGTGTGGTGTTGTGGTGTATAGCATTTTAGTATTTCATGCTGTTAGACTACCTACGTTTTATCCCTTCACCTTCATCTATGGTACTATTGGTGTTATTTTTGTTTTTGTTTTTATTGAAACTAATTCCTTTTTCCCACCTTCCTCTCTCTTCATTCTTCTTTCTCCTGACGATCTTATCTGCAACATAATCTTGAAATATTGTGCTGATTATTTACCAGTAATAAAATTAATCTTCAAACTTTTTGATATGACTCACATGGTGAAGTCCTAAGGTTTTGCCTCTTTTGTTTCAAACTTGTACTGAAAGTGTTTAATACTGCCAGTCTAAGGTAAAAATACCTCTGCTTTATCTCGTAAAATACCCTCTAATTCTCTTTTACTGTGTTCTGAAATACCTTGAACTTCTTGCAATTTTTCGTCGATTTCTTTATTGACTCTTAACATGAGTTGAGGCAATTCCCCCTTTTGTGCATACCATTCTAATTCTTCATCCTCTTTATCTCGCATCATTCTTAATTGTTTGTTTATAACTTGTATTTCTTCTAATTTTAGCTTTTGCTCAAAGAGAAGAGTGACATTCCCGAACGTTACGCTACCTTTCCCCATATCTATTATTGCTCGTCTCTCATTTAAAAAATCTGCACCTATAATCAAATCTACAGTTAGTTAAGGTATAATCATGAAGTTGGCTTCGATCTTTTGACCTTGACACGAAAGAGTTAACCTGGTTTGTCTCGTAACTTCCGCAGCATTGTTTCTAATAGTGCCTCTTACTTTAATCTTATGTGTTTTCAGAACTGGCAATTCCTGATTGGCATTACACTGCATGAACGAATTTTCTGAGATCGCAGTCACTTCACTTCCGCTATCAATTACAATATTGACTGGGATATGCTTTACCATGGCCTTCACAAGTGGTTGAATTTGAAAGGGTTGGTTCTGTTCTTCTTGCATCAAGGAATCCTCCACTGAATCATACATGAGTCTTTTCAGGAATTTCCCTTGTGAATTCGAACTTTCTGTAGGATAAGCTTCAACTGCTACTCCTCTCTCTATTATTTCCTCTTCTCTATTTCTTCCTTCATTTACGCTTTCTTCAACATCCTCTACTTTTTCCTCATCCTCGTCTATCTTCTCCTTCTTCGTCGCTACTTGCACATAATCTCATCTAAATGCTCTAATTATCACTTCATAACTTCCTTCATGGGTTGTGTGCCCACTAGTAACTTATTTTCAACTTCTGTCGACTGCGCATTATCCTCATTGAATTCGGTTTCCCTGGTTTCCATCTCAAATAGCTCTGCAATACTCATTACTTCGTCCTTTCCTCCTACATTCGTTGTGCATGCCTCTGGTAATTCATCTTCCTCGTCAATATTCTCCCACTTAAATTCGTCCCAACACGATATTGTTATTTTCCTGTCTTCGTTTTCATCTGGTCCCTGAGGATTCATTTCTTCCTTCTTCTCTTCTCGTGATAAGATTTTTACTTCTCTGCAATTGTCCTGGGTCGGTGCGTCATTCTCTTTGGCATGGGCACTTAGCTGTCCATTCGAAAGTTTATCGGGGTTCGGTGGTCTTACCTCCACCTCTTCTATCTGTATTCTCTTTTCTTGTTCCACTTGTTGATATTGGTTTCTTTGTTGATAATTTGTTGTCGGTCTATTGGCGCTCCAATACCCGTTCCGGTTGTCGTTGTTCCCTCTGTAATAGTTGTTGCCGTTCCGGGTTGAATTATGGTTATAGCCATATTCTCTTCTAAATCCATAACTGGTTCTTTGTTGAAATCCATTGTCGTTTCTTGGAGCGAAGTTATCACGTGGTTCGTAATTATTGTTTCTTCGTACTGTGGCTTGTGGATTCCACTGCTTTTTGCTTTCGTTTTCACGTGCGCTTCGTCTTTTTCTTGCGTCATCTTCCGAAAACATGAACTCCAGTTCCCTTTGAATACCTTTAAATGCTTCGACGTCATTGCCTCCGCGCCCTACTAATGACTGCTGGTATTTCAATGGTAACTTCATCGCGCATAATTTAATCAACTCTCCGTCACTGTATGGTACATCGAAGCATTGATTTTTCTTTGCCATTAATTCGAAAAATTTCACGGGACTCTTCTCTCCTGAATTTTCAAAATATGGGTTCTGTAATAATTCGTACTTCACTCTGTTCTGTGCTTCGCTGAACCAATATCGTGAGAGAAACATCTCTCTGAAATCTTCGTACGATCGGCATGTCGCTGCAACATTTTGCATGGTTTCTGCGACTGTTCCTGACATGCGTGCATATATAAAGTCTAATTTGTGTGCTAGCGTCCAGTGTTCTGGTAATCCTACTCGGAATTGATCAATAAAAGTTCGTGGATGTAATGAGTTTCCTTCTCGAAAGTGTTGAAATTTTCTGACTGTGAGGAAATGATCGCTCTCGTATTTCGTTATAGTTCCATGTGAAATTCGCGATTCTACGCCACTTTTGTTTCTGATCATTTCTCCCGTCGTTCCTTCCGATTGTGGTAGATCCATTGGATATTGTCTACTGTAACTTTCGCGTACCCGCGGTGCAGGCTGTCTGATTTCACGTATGCTACTTTCCGCCTGTGATTGTAATCGCAAATGCATGATATCTTCATTAATTGTTTCTTTTTCCGGTGCTGTTACAGATACGGATGTGGTTGCAGACTCAGTGCTTGTTCGATCATGTTCACTACGCTCTTCAATGGTTTGCAGGGACTCTGTTCGCAATTTCTGAAATTGTCGCTTCGTTTGTGCTTCTATTTTGACTATGCGGTTAACATATCTTTTCAGCGCTGCTTTTGTGATACGTTTGTGTAACACACTGTTTTCAACAGTTTCACGCGCTGTACCTGCTGCTTGTCTAGTAATTTCGTTTATCTATTTCTCTAGTTTCTTGACTTCTCCCTGGGTGTTGTTACGTAATGTTTTGATCAAGACCTGAATATCATTACGCAATGTTTGTACGTTCACTTGTACATTGTCAATGTCTGTTCTCAATTGATTGTGACCTGTTTGACATGTTATTAAGTTTCCTATCACTTCTCGAGATTCTTTTGCCTCGTCTTCAATATGACTTAGGTGTTTTGTTCTTTAATCTCACGCATTTGTCTCGTGGTTTCTGCATTCTGAATTTCATTTAGGTTCGTTATGTCTTTATACAGAAGAATGGAAAAGAAAATTGAGAATGCGCTAGGTGACGATCAGTTTGGCTTTAGGAAAAGTAAAGGGACGAGAGAGGCAATTCTGACGTTACGGCTAATAATGGAAGCAAGGCTAAAGAAAAATCAAGACACTTTCATAGGATTTGTCGACCTGGAAAAAGCCTTCGACAATATAAAATGGTGCAAGCTGTTCGAGCTTCTGAAAAAAAGTAGGGGTAAGCTGTAGGGAGAGACGGGTCATATACAATATGTACAACAACCAAGAAGGAATAATAAGAGTGGACGATCAAGAACGAAGTGCTCGTATTAAGAAGGGTGTAAGACAAGGCTGTAGCCTTTCGCCCCTACTCTTCAATCTGTACATCGAGGAAGCAATGATGGAAATAAAAGAAAGGTTAAGGAGTGGAATTAAAATACAAGGTGAAAGGATATCAATGATACGATTCGCTGATGACATTGCTATCCTGAGTGAAAGTGAAGAAGAATTAAATGATCTGTTGAACGGAATGAACAGTCTAATGAGTACATAGTATGGTTTGAGAGTAAATCGGAGAAAGACGAAGGTAATTACAAGTAGTAGAAATGAGAACAGCGAGAAACTTAACATCAGGAGTGATGGTCACGAAGTCAATGAGGTTAAGGAATTCTGCTACCTAGGCAGTAAAATAACCAATGACGGACGGAGCAAGGAAGACATCAAAAGCAGACTCGCTATGGGGAAACGGTATTTCTGGACAAGAGAAGTCGACTAATATCAAATACCGGCCATAATTTGAGGAAGAAATTTCTGAAATTTACGTCTGGACCACAGCACCGTGCAGTAATGGAACATGGACTGTGGGAAGACTGGGACAGAGTAGAATCAATGCATTAGAGATGTGGTGCTATAGACGAATGTTGAAAATTAGGTGGACTGATAAGGTAAGGAATGAGGAGGTTCTACGCAGAATCGGAGAGGAAAGGAATATGTGGAAAACACTGATAAAGAGAAGGGACAGGAATGATAGGAAATCTGCTAAGACATGAGGGAATGACTTCCATGGTACTAGGGGGAGCTGTAGAGGGCAAAAACTGTAGAGGAAGACAGAGATTGGAATACGTCATGCAAATAATTGAGGACGTAGGTTGCAAGTGCTGCTCTGAGATGAAGAGGTTAGCACAGGAAAGGAATTCGTGGCGGGCCGCATCAAACCAGTCAGTAGACTGATTAAAAAGAAAGAAGTCTTTATTTTGCCCTGTCATGGTTTCCGTAATTTGTTGTAATAATTCAGCCAGATTGGTGGGTCCTATTGCGTTTTCTTCCGACGTCCTACGCTCTGTGTTTTCGCCCGAGTGTTGGTTCGCAACCGATTGCATTGAACTGTGCTGTGACACGTTTCTGCTCACATTCTTTGTACTCTGTGGTGAGGGAGCTCTGATTACTTGTACTATGGGTTCTACGTATTCAAGGCTCAAGCTAGAATCCTCATCGACTGTCTCTCTACTTTCCTGCTCCTCTGTCGTATGCTGACCTAGGTTTACTGTGCCTTGGTTCAAATGGCTCTGAGCACTATAGGACTTCTGAGGTCATTAGTCCCCTAGAACTTAGAACTAGTTAAACCTAACTAACCTAAGGACATCACAAACATCCGTGCCCGAGGCAGGATTCGAACCTGCGACCGTAGCGGTCTTGCGGTTCCAGACTGCAGCGCCTTTAACAACACGTCCACTCCGGCCGGCTTACTGTGCCTTGACGTACATTATCCTCGTTATGGTGCGTTATATGTACTATTTCTCGCGATACTGCATCGTCTGTTGTAGTGTCCTCTATTCTCTGTCCATCTTCATGTTGGGTCTCTACCTCAATTCCGTCAAGGTCTCGATCTGCCATTGCTAACCTTTCCGAATCCCTTATTTTCTGTTTTAAAAGCAATTCACGCACCCTACTTCGCTTCAACATGCGCTCATACGATCTTACGCGTTTAATATTCTTTTTGCACACACGACTTGACACATATTGTACCCAAGACTGACAATCCATTCACTTACTTGTTGTATCAGAACCACCTTGTCAACGACGTATCCGCCCCCTGTGCCCTTGCATTGAGGAGAAAACTTAATTCTAACGATTTTTAAAATTCATAACTTTATTATGCTATTGTCTCTACTAGAATGTCTCACTTTCTGTTGAATACTTTCTTACTATCTATCGCTGCAGCTACAGTTTTCAACTATTTATGCCTTTTTATTACGAAAATATTTTAACAGGATATTTTTCTGACCTAGTTAGGCAAGTGGTCGACCTTCAATCATGGTATTTTACCATCCTGGCAGGGTTGCCATTCTCTAACATTCTGCGTGGTGTCTGTTGTTCTAAGTCGTGTCTCCCTACCACTTTCGCGCAACAACGCTCTGAGTGTGTTTTTTAGGGAATTGACTAGTTTGAACCTGGAACCTGTTGCTGGTAAGGAGACGCCAGACCACACATGACATGTAGAGTTCAGAAGAGTTCAGTGAGACTAGCGATGATATAACCAAATACTTAATGGTTTTAGCGTCAGCTCCACTCCACTCCCTGTAAAAGAATCTTAATACTAACTAAATTCAGTTGAAGGGGTTCAAGGCTTTCCTATTTTTAGGGCACACAGTTTTACTCTGCCAGGAAGTTTCATATCAGAGCGCACTCCGCTGCAGAGTGAAAATCTCATTCTGGAAACATTCCCCAGGCTGTGGCTAAGCCATGTCTCCGCAATATCCTTTCTTTCAGGAGTGCTAGTTCTGCAAGGTTCGCAGGAGAGCTTCTGTAAAGTTTAGGAAGGTAGGAGACGAGGTACTGGCAGAAGGAAAGCTGTGAGTACCGGACGTGAGTCGTGCTTCGGTAGCTGCGGTACCTGCTGGTAATGTACCTGAGATTTAGCAACAAGGCCAGGTATATTTGGCAACTCTGTGATCGACGGGTTACTTCCTGGTGTGCACGGAATTAAGCCTCAAAGTCCACTTGATTTTTCCTGTCATTTCCATTGAATAACCTGAGTTATTATTAACACTTGAGCTGTAACAAAAGATTGTAAATTTACGGTTTTCTGCCCAGGAAAGTCGTTGCACGTGAAAATCGCATCTAATCTCGTCCTTTAAATAGCGGTTTACGAGTTATAGCCACTACTGGTCTCGTAAGAGAAGACCTAGACGCATCCCTCTTCACTAGCTGTGCGGAAACTCGCTAACCTGAAAGAAAGCGTCTGTTATGGTTTGCGGTTCCAGTCTTGCTGACTGTAACGTTTTTATCCCTTCTGTGAAAGAGCTACAAGCAGTCACATCACACATCGATAAGGAAAACGCAAGAACATACTTTCGGCTCATAGTGCAATGGTGAAAAACTTACAATGCTGCACAACAGGTAACGCCTCTTTCCGCTGCTGACAAACAAATTTTGGGTTTCTAGGAATACATAACTTTATTTATGAAATGCCACATTTGCATACCACTTGAGTGTGACACAGCATACCAATCAAACACAGACCCAATCGAAATCTAAGTGAGTAGTACTTTACTAATTCGTGCCGATAGAGGCACGCTTTTGTACAGATACTCAGTTTATTGAAACAGACTTTCGTCATAAGGTTGTCGTGGGTAGTTTTATTTCATTTCTTATAATACAGTGCACAATTTTCGTACGGTTTCTTTTAGTGTTGTTAAAACATTAGTTACCATGAGAGAGAAATTAATCATCAACGATATATGCGAATTCTCTGATGTTATCTATAACAGTCTGACAATGCACATGCAGTTTATTGATTACATGCATGTAAAAAACTTGTTCTGAGTTAAAGCTGTCAAACAAGGTTTTATGAAGAATAAAATGCCACAGGCACACGACAGATAATGTAGAAAATATTTTTCTGACGTATTTTGGCACGATGCGCTCTCCCCATACATAATACAAACGTTTCGACATGCATCTGCAGCCTGGCCATCTATTAAACCTGAAAAGAACACAATGTCGCAAAAGATAGCCTTTTTTCCACATGCGACTACTTTGGGTTGAGAAGTGAAAGGAATTATGTTCAAAGTTCCGTTAGATCGATAACTTCAACAGAAAGCAGTATGGCGTTTTATAAAAATGTAGCAGTGAATGTACCCAAACTCGCGACATCTTATCAACAGTGCGCGACGCTTACCGTGCTGTGAGATAATCCATATGGCCGGATCTAGACTTCTAAGAGACAGACAGTTACAGCTTTTCTTTTGCACTGCACGACGTCTTTAACAAACAGATAGCGCAATAGAATAGCTCAAGTCGAAAGGAACACTTCCTGTTTAAATTTCTGCATCCTACACTGTTGGCAGTTCTGTGTAGGAGTCAGTTAGGTGATTTTATTTCGGTAATTACAAAATAGAGTCGAATGTATGCACTGGGTAGCCGAGGCGGCCGCTAGTTCATGGCGATTCGGTCAATCAAGTATATGAATGTACTGAACATGCTGAAAACCACTACAGGGAGTCTGTATGTCAGAATTCTCAATGTGGCGCAACATTGTTACGACGGAAAAAGGAGTGATAGAGCAGAGAATTTGGTGGTCTCTTGGATTGATGCTAGGCTCATATGGTCTGTGTTCGATTCCAACTTCTGCTGATGATTTTTGATAAGGAGAAACAGATTCTGTTCTCTTCTAGTTACGCCAAGTGAAGAAGGTATAATGGCATTGTGGTCTGACATTCATGTTAACATGATAGTCCTTCTCTACCAAGTAGACGCTAGGTTGAACCACAATAAAGTCAGGAGTCGTGACACGTAGAAACTCTATCAACTGTAACCGTTTCTTATACTAGTCATTTATTTCTAGTGACGAAGCAAACGCTATGTAGGGCCACAGGACACTTATTCCATCTTTTATTTGAGCTTCTAGAGTATGTCGATAAAATTGGTTCTGATATGGGAATGCAACTCAGACCGCCCTTAACGCGGAATTTGATCCCTACGTGACAATACAGCTCGACTGCAATTTGTTGTTGGTTAAAAAGTGCAGATTCCTCAACATCTCCAAATATTGCGCGTGAAAGGGTTCGAATCCTGGCCTGGCAATAAAGCTTTCATTATGTATTATGAAGCTCTAGCATGAGGACACCTATCTGCTGTTGGGTAAGAATTTTGTTTTTTAATGTATTTTCATTCGTTATCAACACTAACGGTATCTGACGTTTCAGAGTCCCAGTGAGACACAGTACTGTTTGCGAAATCATTGTAAATTCTTGGATGTTATTCCGAGCTGCTGGTGGAGAAAAATTCGGTAGCTGACGTCTCTTTGTGTGCAGTCAACAACAATATGTGTGGGGCTCGATTCCCAGTCAGCACTGAACTTTTCGTCATATTATTTCTAGTTCAAATATGCTCACATGTCACCGCTGGTGTAACAAACCCATTTTTAACGTTCGTTTTCTCTAGAATATAACGGCTATAGGTGCAAGGTTAGAGTTCTGAGAAAGAGAAAATTAATGTTTCGTCTCGTCATTTCAGTTAAAACATCTAGCTACTGCCGAAAAAATGCGATATGTCACAGTTGATTGTGCTTCGATGACAATGCAGTTAGGTTCTGGGTTTGAATCCCTGTACAACACAAAGCTTTACCTCACGTCATTTCAAGTAAGTTACTTGTGAATAAGCAATATTTAACATCTCTCGTAGTTCGTTAACAAGGGCAATAAATGCTGGGCAGGAATTTGCGTCCGTTAACAATGTTTACGTTATGTAGTTTAAAGTTTATATTTGCTAACTGATACGTCTAAAATCGAGGTATATCACTCTATGTAGGCCTAGTCAGGAATGACTGTTAGTTTCTATCAGTCACGAAGTTTTTGCTTGGTCTGCATGACCTGGGTTTGAATCCATATGCAGAACGAGACGGTTCGTCGTGTCATTTGAAGTTCATACATATTCTCAACTAGCTGCTCGTGAATAACTTAAATTTTTAATGTCATTTTGTGTTAAATAATAAGTACGGTATGTTATTTTGAAGAGGAAATCATGTATACGACGAACTTACTACGTGAATTACCTATCTGACGTAATAATGGCTCTGAGCACTATGGGACTTAACAGCTATGGTCATCAGTCCCCTAGAACTTAGAACTACTTAAACCTAACTAACCTAAGGACAGCACACAACACCCAGTCATCACGAGGCAGAGAAAATCCCTGACCCCGCCGGGAATCGAACCCGGGAACCCGGGCGTGGGAAGCGAGAACGCTACCGCACGACCACGAGCTGCGGACACGTAATAATGAGAGTGGTAACATTTCATGTATGTCATTTATTGTAATAAATGTGAGCTCACAAGCCTGAAGAACCGTCTTACCTGTGATAAGATGTTCCCTGATATTTGTAGTACCTTGGCATTACTTTACATCTTGAATTATTGCGATGCAGAGCAATGTTTTCTAGTGGTGACTTGTTGGAACCATTTTCAATAGTCAAACGACTGTACCGAGGGGCGATTAGGACCTGCTAGACAGCTGCTCTATGTGGGTTGCATTCGAAACAGGCGAAATGCAATTCAGTTCGTTCGGATAGTTTTGAGCACGACTGTACAACCTGGACACGAAAATCTCAGCGCACAATGTTGCACGGGTTAGCTATCCACAACCGCAAGCATTTCACCCACTCTCTTCTTACAATCATGCCACCGAGCAGTAAAAGAAAGGTCTGGCGACATCTCTGTCATCTCCCACTGTAATATTGCCTGTCCCCACTTCACTAGCTATCTGTAATTCATCTACATCTGCATGCATTCAAGGATGTGTACGTCATTTCTGCGTTATTGCTAAATGATGATCTCCGCTTTTCTTTCCGTGGTGCCATGGTACAACGATTATTTATAACAAAAACATAGCTATTGAAGTTGTGCACATTCCCATAAGATCTGCACCCTTCATTGAGGACTTTAAAACTGTACCTGTACAATGAAAACCCGTGACCAATGTGCCGCAGATTTTACGTGCCCACAAGCAGGCGCTGTAGCAGCAATGTAGGTCCACTTAGCTGAAGGATGTAGAAGCGATTTCTGCCCACGGGTACCTAGCAGTCGGTCGAGAACTGTCTCGGTGCATTTATATTTTTAGACCGCTCAAGAAAAGTACACAGCCTCACTGACTGTGTTGCCAAACTGTTGGTGGTGCGGAAGGGGTTCGCGGAGGAAGGTCTTGGACAGACCCTTTGTCTTTTAATTACGTGCATGTCAGTGTTACATCCCGAGAGTTATGACACCACAGGAGGAAACGAAACAGGAGGCTGAAGAAGCATAAACGTCCTCTCCTACTTCGATCACATTACAGTTTCGTCGAATGCTTAGGAACGGTCCACAGTCCTTCCACCTCGCACACCAGAGGAAAAGTTACTGTCGCGCAATACTCCAAAAAGGTTAGATCACGGTCAGTCGGGCTGCGACTCCATGATGATTTTAGAGATAGGTTGAAGCGTCCGTGGGTGTCAATATAGTCGAAGGCTTCATGAAAGTCATTCTGTTGGACATCGCATTATAAGCTGTTTCTGACCGCGCAATGTGTGTAAACGAATGTCCCTAGTGAATGGGTTGTTCCATTAACGCCATTTGTGCCACCTCCTGCAGCTTTTTCTTGTCGATTCTGAGCGGCAGTGTGTCTGAAATGTTTTACGCCGCCACCCATAAGAAAATCTCCACTGGGCGTCACGGTTCTGACGTATGTCATAGAGACGTCAGTAGAACGGGTGAGATGTGGGGAATTGGGAAATGGGGTGGGGGATGATGACCTTCCTATCTTGTGACACGTCCACGATGACGTTGTGGTGAAACTGGCATTCAGTGTGACATCATTAACCCATCGTTAACCTGACATGAACTTCCAAGCTGTGGCTTTTTTTGCGCATGTGTCGATATCTTGTTGCTTGAAGTGTTGCCGAGCCTAGGCTGACGTCGTAGAGCACCAAGCTGTCGCACCATTACTGAGGAAGGTTGCAGCCAACTTTGAGCCTAATTTCAAACTTCTGCGTCGCAATTGTAGCGGCACCACCGTTTAAGATAGGAAAAAGATTCGGCGCACGAGTTACAGCCAGGCGCGGGCCTGTTGAGAGTAAGTTACGCTTACCAGCGGTTGCGAAGTACCGGGTGATCAAAAAGTCAGCATAAATTTGATAACTCAATAAACCATGGAATAATGTAGATAGAGAAGTAAAAATTGACACACATGCTTGGAATGACATGGGGTTTTATTAGAACCACCCCATATTGCTAGACGCGTGAAAGATATCTTGCGCACGTCGTTTGGTGATGATCGTGTGCTCAGCTGCCACTTTCGTCATGCTTGGCCTCCCAGGTTCCCAAACCTCAGTCTGTGTGATTATTGACTTTGGGGTTACCTGAAGTCGCAAGTGTATCGTGACCGACCGACATCTCTAGGGATGCTGAAAGACAACATCCTACGCCAATGCCTCACCATACCTCCGGACATGCTTTACAGTGCTGTTCACAACATTATTCCTCGACTATAGCTATTGATGAGGAATGTCGGTGGACATATGGAGCATTTCCTGTAAAGAACATCATCTTTGCTTTGTCTTACTTTTTATGCTAATTATTGCTGTTCTATTCAGATGACGCGCCATCTGTCGGACATTTTTTCTACTTTTGTATTTTTTTGGTTCTAATGAAACCCTATGCCATTCCAAGCATGTGTGTCAATTTGTACCTCTCTATCTACATTAGTCCGTGATTTATTCAGTTTTCAGATTTATACTGACTTTTTGATCACCCGGTAGAATGGAGGCCACAAGGGCATGTACCGCTGGAAAGAGTAAACGCAGTGGTTTGCATGGCGCAAGTTACAGGCCCATCCTAAGTGTTATGAGTACATGACTCTCAGCGGCACGTTAGCAAAAGAGAGGCGCACAGCCCCAAATGAATAGGTGCCAGTTTTCTAACGAGGGGCATTCAAGTGTGGCAGCTTTCCTGGACGGCGGGGTGTGTCACACCACCGGCTACACACAGCAGCAGGTGGATGCCAGCGTTTCAGTGCACGGCGTGTCGCTGGTTCGACCCTCTGTGGCCAACACGGGGTCCATAGCCAGCCAGTAGCGGCTCACTTGACGGCTAGCTACCGGGGGCAGTTTTGTTGGCTCCCAACACATGCCGGAGGCATCATGAGGTGAAGGCCGCTGAGTCGGCTGCGGGCGCATCCTGACTTCGTCAGAACACCGCGACTGTACATGGCCAGCTCGATGCAGTACGTTGCACGGGTCGCTGAGGTATCCTTCCGCGCCAAGCAATTTTGCACACAGCGAAGTGGCGTCCTCGGCATAGCGGAAGCATGTGACGCAGACATTGGGCAATGCGGCACTGTAGCTGGGAATAATAAAACACTTGAAGATCACGGACGAGTTTTAATACGGCGCATTCCTAACAGTTTCCATCCACGTCCAACATTCCTCCACCACAAGCAAACATCTACATTTGGTAGTGACGGCTACACAATATTGGAAAATACAGGCTTCTCAAAAAGTGCTCCTTTAACATGTTTGCACAGTGTATATAGTCCTTTACTCACTGCGAAGTATTGTAGAATTGGACTAGTATGAAACAGCTCTTATATGTTACACAACACTGAAAAGTGCAGAATGCGAAATATTTATGTATGTTTTGCAAAACACAACTTCATTTCTAACAATAATAAATACTGTAGAAAATGGCTGAATCTGGTTACGGAGGTCTCTAGTGATGATTCCTTCATGTAATTCTAAAATCAGTCATTTGTCTCAAGTACCACCAGGCACTACACTCTCCCCTACTATATGTTCTCGTCTGTAGTCCTCTAATATTACGCCAGTCAGTTGGAGCAAGACAAGTACACAAAAGGAGGATTACTTAAGAATTCCGAGTGCATAATGCGTTACATTAGTCCGGAAAGCATCGTTGTTGCTCTTAGCACAAAAAAAAATGGTTCAAATGGCTCTGAGCACTATGGGACTTAACTTCTGAGGTCATCAGTCCCCTAGAACTTAGAACTACTTAAACCTAACTAACTTAAGGACATCACACACATCCATGCCCAAGGCAGGATTCGAACCTGCGACCGTAGCGGTCGCGCGGTTCCAGACTGTCGCGCCTAGAACCGCGACTATAGACACGTCACTGACAAAGGTTTAAACCTAATTTATTCTCGAAACACGAGCCATAACGAGGTTTGACTCTACCCACAACTTATTAGACTGCTGTTGAGAAAGTTAAAACAGCTAATAATATAAGTCATAACGAGTGTACGAAGAAGTAGAGTAGTGAAAATTTAGGTTCGAATTAGATCTCGCGGAGGTGATGTGAGGCTGTTCTGATAGTCCCCCTCACAATGTGTCTATTATGTTCGTTTTATTTCAAGTAACGTTAATTATGGAGGGTGAGTGTAAAGTTCTATTGGTGTTGGACGCGAGTGAGGCAGCACACACCTGGAAAGATCTCTTGAAGACAGTGATGACACAATGGAATTCGCTGCAGTTTTAGCGCAGGAGGGAACATTTTAATAACGAATATTAAACAAAACAGGTAAGTAAATATCTCTTCAAAAGTATCCGTTATTAATTATATTCTCAATTACCTTAGATGAAAAACATTTATGAAACTGCCATTGTCTGGTCGAGCCAGAAAAATCCGAAGACGGCACAAAGATTGTGAAAACTATAATATTGAAGTT
Source organism: Schistocerca cancellata (assembly GCF_023864275.1). Lineage (NCBI taxonomy): Eukaryota > Metazoa > Arthropoda > Insecta > Orthoptera > Acrididae > Schistocerca > Schistocerca cancellata. The sequence goes on from NC_064626.1 coordinate 1,008,630,179, forward strand.
TAGTGCGCTGTCAGTCAGCGCTTGGTTTGGTCCGGGACGCTTTGTATGTCATTTACGATAAACTTGTGAAAATACTTTTTGTGACCATTTGAGGTGGTTGGTGTTCTAGATGGAGAGTGGCAACTTCGTAATTATGCGTCATTGCGACAGATTTTTATGAGATATATGTGACCGGAATGATGGTCAGCGTACATAGGAGAGTTAACAATTAATTTGATCTACTTTTTTTAATGAAGTCGATTGCTCCATACCTCACCAGTGAAATAGTTAGCAACACGCAAAATAATTTTAGTTTCAGTCTACAACAGCTATCTCTTCCAGGACAAAAAAAAGTTAAATTTTGGGAGGTACGTATGTTGCTGAGATTGAACTGATGACACTCTTGGGTTTGTTGGGAATTATCCAAAGCGCATATCCTTGAGCGACGTGTCTGCAAGGCAATTCTGCGAAGGTGCCAGTAAGCCTACAGATAACATGTAGTGCAAGTTTATGGAGTTCCACCGAGAAAGAAATAGTTGGAGTAGGACTGGAAACTTTAGATACAGCAGGAGCAAAGGTAAATAAACCATGCGTGATTCTGGGATCACATGAGCGAACGGATGGAAGAAAAGAATAGGAGAAAGTTAAGAACAAAGGCTTCCGTGGCCGCAGTCAGTCTCATTAAAAACCTAGATGTACGTTGTGTCATTGTAAATGGCAGCGAGGTAGGTGCTTTCGGGAGTGGTAGGACTAGGCCGTCATTCACACAAAAACAATTTTAGTAAAATAAACCAACACTGTGCTCATGAAAACATAGTAAAATCTTGGCCAAAAGGTTACAGACAATTATAAATCCCGAATGATGATAGTAATTCCCGAATGTGGGCTAGACTCAACTCGGCAATAGTTTACAGTACTGGATGCGCCGTTCTACTGGATCTAGCCAAATTATGCTGTCGCTAGTACTTCCCATAAATGTACATAAAACACATTTCACAAACATTTAATAACCAACTCAAAAAGCAGGCCACTCTTTCAAATTATCCAGTTTACACTCAGACAGATATATTTAATAAAACCTTTTACGATACCGATAAATAATGTAAACTCCAGAATTAAGAATCAGAACAAATTAAAGCAACAGTCCTGGTATCTGATGGCACTAGCTATTAACCTTTCAATGATAAACCACGAACAAGAAGTCCTGGTACACCAAGTACAAGTCTAATGCAGCTTGGTTCATGGAATTCATATAACGTAAATATTAAAACCAAATGCATTCACTGAGCAATATCAGACCAATGGTACCACTCAAAGCAATACTCCCGTTCCACCCCATTACTCAAACTAACAAATGAACAGTTTAAACCGTAAGAGAAAACATTTCATTATGACCTGGAATCTCAAAACCAAATTAATGAACGGAAGTTAGTTAACATGAAACAATAAACGATTCATTCCTTTCTAGTCTGTCAGAACCATAATGAAACACCAAGCGAACGAGACAGACCGCAGCTCGGGCGGGCGTGAGGAAGTAGGGGGGTGGGGGGGCAGGAGAGGGGTGTCGTCTACCAAACAGCACTAAACATATTGAACTGTTTGTTAAAGTAAACTCAGTAGCAGAAACCCACGGCAACAGGCTACGTTCTGAAATGTTCTCACCAATTTCAGTCTCTCTGGTAGAACAGGTGCCGCTCCAAGTGGCAACTGGTACGCCAGTCTTGGTTTGGGCACGTCTCGTGAGGCCGACTCAGTGTACGACTGTCCACATTGTGCTCCATTTGACCACGTACAAGGACGTGTGTACTATTCATACTTTGACACTGTACTGTAGGATAGTGGCACAAATATGATTCTTCTGTTGAGTATCCACAGACTATCCAAAACATCTGACCCTACCTTTCTATCACCAATAGGAGCCGTGATATGAGCACTGGGAGAACGCCGTTTTATGCGTGGTGTTGTGGAACATAACAGGTTAGAACATACTGTCGCAAGCGTTTCATTAAAGAGCTAGAGGACATTATTGTCATGAAGTGATACGACAATCACAAAGTTCTCCACTTCTTCGGAATTTGAAATTCGAAAATAGTAAACTAACCGACGGTTCGGCTTTGTTTTAGTGGCCTAACTAAGGATATGATTATATTTTATAGGATGAAGTGGCAGTACATTCAGAAAAATTTTGATGAGGTTCAGGACGGAAGTTGGAAGGTCACAGATATTATGTGTAAAGATGAAATTAACATGAAGCGCAAAGAGACTGAATCATTATTGGTAAGAGAAACATGTAAAGGTTTTGAGAATAATACGACTTTAGGAAACATTCACATGCATACAAGATGACTGAAAGTAATTCTGCAAAGCAAAGATATGCAGAGCTAAATAATCTATAGAAATTCGCTTTGTTCTAAACTAGTGGGTTATGTGGAAACAAGTCTCCTGTGATTCTCGTAACTTCCCCAGCGCAAATAATATTCTATGAAGTTTCGGGAATGCAGCCGGGTAACGTTGACTTCTTGTCACGTTGTTTCGGCTGCCAGCCATTCAGCCTTCCTTAGACGATTTTGTAAAGCACTCCACTAAGGATCGCTTAGTGGTTTCAGCCGAAATCCCGTTGCTTTCACGAAACTTCATTGAACAACTGTCTTGATTACAACACAAATTAAATATTATACTGCGAAGCTGTAAAAACTATGCGTTCTACTAAAGTCGCCCAGGTTAATAAATCAGAACTAGGCCGTTGGTTTCTTTTAACCATTAATACCATAGGGTTTTCTATTTACATTCCGCCTCGCCCTTATAGCAACAGTCGAAAACTGTAATACGTGATACTCTTTCTAGGATTTTATTCCCTTTATGGGTGGTAACAACACATATCATATGTCGTGTGCGATAGTAAGGCGTACACAGTACTGTCATAACGAAAATTTACAATATGACGGATTACACTTCACGAGTCTAATTATTCCCATTTTCCGTTGGTGTAACAACAAAATTTTCATTGAGCACACGTTTCGCCTTCTGACTGTTCACTGTTACAAAATACTGTTCACAAAACACTGCGAAGTACTTTAGCTTTCATAATCTAATGCTTTCTGTCATAGCAATGATCAATCTGTGACTGAAATTTAATGACATCAACTCATTCTTGGATTTATAATATTTCCTAGTGAATATTTTTTTACTCTGTCATAGGATGTCCGTATTGATATGATAAAGCTGCAGTTCGAGGTAACGAACTGTGTTGCAACACCTGCAGCGGTAATTTGCGGCGTGTTATGGTTTAGTCATCCTAACATGAGAACAGAAATTATGTGAATCGGGTTGGAACGAGTCAGTAATACGCCAGAGTGATTCAAATACAGTGAGATGGAAACACCATGAGACAAAGAGTGGAGTGCGACTTAGCCATCGCGGATAGTAGACTATTCTGCTGTTCTTCAACCGCCAATTCCACTATTTGTCTGAGTTTTAGAGAGATGCGCCCTTCCAATAGCTTTTGCAGGTCAACTCTAGAGTGCTACTTGGCGATCGAAGATGGTAAACTATTCTGCAGTTCTTTAACCGCCTATTCAACTATGGTAGGGATGGAGTTTTACAGACATGTGCCTTTTCAATAGGCGTTGCACAACTGTGGATCAGAGGACGAACAAAAATGTCTCAAGAGAGAAGCCACAAGCTTCAATATCGCCACTGCGGCATTCACGTTTAATAAATCAGATGACCCATCACTAGGAAGAAAAACGGTACTTAGATTAACTTAAGCCAGTAACGAAAAATTGACGGTAGTAGAGGTATTAGTAAACTGAATTTTGCCTGATGTCTATTAATCAAATGTTCTCATATCTGCAGGTACATACAATCCATAAAGAAACTTGTGTTGCTCAGAATACATTTACTGTGACATTTTGGTGTCCAAAACATTTTCAACTTTGAAATCAGTCATCATTCTGTGGCAACTTTCCTTGTAAGTGAGCGCGCATGAAATTAGCGCCCATTTTCTTTTGTTTCCGCAGAACGATTAAGGTGAATGTCAGCAAGGTTCCTTTGGAGACGACATTCTGTCGTTCTCCACTCCCGCTCTATCGGAGACTGCATCTTTTAATGACCTCGTAGTCGAAGGGAAGTTCAAGAATAATCTTCATTTGCAAGCTGAATAAAAATTTATCAACTCATTGGATGTGGGTGAACAGTTTATGAATTTTATTTCCATTTTCAGTCCATCGAGACGTTTGAAACTGCAGAACTCATGCGTAACCTAAGGTCAATCAACATACAGAAGCGCTTTGATAAAAAAATGGTTCAAATGCCTCTGAGCACTATGGATCTGAACATCTGAGGTCATCAGTCCCCTAGAACGTAGAACTACTTAAACCTAACTAACCTAAGGACATCACACACATCCAAGTTCGGGGCAGGATTCGAACCTGCGACCGTAGCGGTCTCACGGTTCCAGACTGAAGCAACTAGAACCGCTCGGCCACAACGGCCGGCGCGGTTTGATTGCTATTCAGGCCCTCAGCTGTGATCCAGTCTTAAATTATCACTATTAGGGCCTTCAGCCAAGAATTAGTTTGAATTTGTTGTCATTATGGCCTTCAGCCGTGGAATACTTATTAATTTATTGTCACCTTTTACTTTTTGTTGTTTCAAGATAAAGTGTACATGATTGAAAAAATAAACTAACCAACAGTAATTTGTTTCGGCCCCGTCCACAATCGCAACTCAAATCTGCCTTCCTTCGTACCAGGTCTCAACTGGTAGCAGTTGCCCCCAGGTTTGTATTTGAAGGGGGTGGGGGAGGCGGGGTGGTTGAGCCGTGCTGCATTTACTGAGAGACATTTTGGTTGAAGCCTCGGTTGTACACGGTTGTATTTTGATTGTTCAGTAACGGTGCACCTCGAAAATCATAGTCCCATCGTTGTGATAACTGCTTCAACATAAAGATTACCTCGTCCTAGGAGAGCCATGTCAGAATGCGGAACTGAAGACAAATTTGATAGACTAAAAAAGCAGCGTGTGTATAATGTGTAGAATGATCTAGAGCCTTGCCGTAGAACAAAAAACATCCCCTTGAACAGTTTCCCACGATGGTTGGTCTTAACGGTCTTCCGCAGCCTCGTGAGGAGATGTCGGTGGATACTTCTTACGCGCTTAATCTATTTTCAGTCCGAATAGACTGCATCATGTTGCCGATGACGGTTGGATTTTGGCCTTTTTCTGATGGTGTAAATCGTAACGTTTGCAGTCATTGCTTTGCTCCTTTCTCTCAGGATTATAGTGGTACACCCAACACTCGTCCATGGTAATTAGGCAGACATAGACGACATCTGGACTGGCCTAACACAGATGCAATGTTTCTGTTACAGTTTCGCATCAGGGGGCATTTTGAATGGGTGTGAGCAGTCACGGAAGCCAGCAGGTGGACAATTTTATTATCTTCTATATTCGTGCAAGATGTTTAAAACTGATAAATGCGTGATTTAAATTTTTCCACCGTAACTTCGATAGTGCGACACCGGTCTTCGAGCACCAGTAGCTTCACTTCTTTCGCGAATCCAGGTTCGATGGTCTGTCACTTTTATTCACCGTTATTCAGACTTGTTTCAGATTTGAGGCCACCTACCCGTGCATTGTTACGGCGTTATTTCCCTTCAGACACAGAAGATGAGTTACTGCACGATCAATTTCTCGCTGGGCTGCGCCGTTTTGCTTTGACTCCTCAAGCAGTGTGCAGCCATACTGTGATACGGGGATTTCTGTGTGTAGCAGGGCCGTAGACAATTACCTCCAAATAAACAGTAATTACGAAACTTTGTAAATATATGTCCATTATTAAATAATGAAAGCAAAGACGTAGATTCGATGCTTGTAGGGAGGCTGGAATGGCAGTTTCAAACGCCTCGGACAGGAGCAGCTCTTAAATGTGCAACCCGCCTCCCGTTCATGCGACACTTCAGCCATCTCCGGACGCTGCTATTGAATCTGTATAATCAGAACACCACTGTCAGTGATTTTAACTCCTGATGAGATGGCGGTGACAGCTATCGGAAAATCGAGTGTTTTACTCGAAGTGATTTTGCTTGTAAACTTAGAACATTGTATTGAGCATACCATCGTGAAAGACTTTGAAGACAAATATATTTTCAATATCATTAAAATTTCATAAGTACCGTTCGTACCAATACAATGTACAAAACTTGTAGAGCGGAATGTGTTATGCCTAGATTATAGTGTACCTAGGAACACGTTATTTTTTTGTTCGGTGCTTCAATCTAGTGACTGATTTTAAAATTGCATGAAGGAATACGTTCCAATGACCGCAATGACCGCCATGAGCAGTTTCCGCCATTTTCCACAGTTTTGCTGTTGTTATACATAGGGTGTTTTGAGCAGCATTTGTTAAAGTTTCGCGTCGTCACATTTAAGTGCTGTGTAATGTATTAAAGGCAGTTCGTATACATTATTAATTCTTCAGGTACAGAATTTTACGGACAGTAAAATGTTATGTAATGATAAAGCTTTTGTGTAACATGTGTACAGATAAGCCATATTTCATCGATCATGCACCATATTGTACCTTGAAACTGAAGAAGAGCTTTTACCATGGAACATGTGATACTAATAAATTAATTGAGTTTCGTTAATGGCTTCACAGTTTTAATTGTCCTGAAAACAGAAATTTGTATTAGTTTCCATCAGCTTCAATTTAAAAGTGTATTTGACTTGTAACTTTTTTCTTCTTGGCCATTCTTCGACTTATTTCGATTTCACTTACTGATTATTGATGCGTAGAAGAGTAACGAAGATGTACAAATACAGTATTGCCAAGATTTTCCCGATTGAAATACTTAAAATTCAGTAGAATACTTTTTCCTAGGGGCATGACAATATAGTGTCTCCGAACATCTATTCCCATTTCGGAAACCCTAAACTTTCTGGATTAATTTTTGTAATTTCAGAAAAAGACTGCAGAGTATGAAAAGAGAATGCCATCATTTACAGGGCTGGCTGCAGGTTGTGGTCTTAAATGTGTTCCAAGGTGCTACACTCTCCCCTGCCCATATTGAAACTTCGCTTATACTGTTTTTATGTTAGTTCTCGTGCAGGCTAAACTTTGACGGAGCACATAAACATGTATGTAATGAACTACTTGTCAATGCAGTTGAGTTTGTCAATTTTGAATAGTCTTGTCACAGCGAGAGGACATATTTCGCAAGACGAGTAAAAGTCGCGCAATAACATTTCACGACAAATACATCATTAGTGTTGCGGTAGCACGTAAAGAAAATCTTTCTCACGTTAGTAAATCGAGTTAAAATAAGTGCTATTTGTGATATGTCACATTTTTATCATCCCATCATCTCTCACTACACGTTGCCTTTGATGTATCACCATCAGAGAAAACTGGAGTGGTATTCGCGACAGTTTTTATTTTAATTTTATGGCTCATTTCAAATACATTACACAGTCCAACCGATTAACATCCCTTCCTTTCACACTCTAACTTTTAAACAACTCGACATAGGTAAAAAGAAAAAAAACTAAATATCTCCTACAGACTGTATGGTACAATGAGCAGAATGTTAGAAATGGATCAATGCTGGCGTACCATGACGTTTATATGCGGCTAAAACTTAAGACCTCACTAGCAAGACTGAAGAAGAATCCAACCTCCGAAATGCGAATTTTTCCATCAATTGTGGGGCTGACAAAGAAATGAAAAGATATGACACTTAACATTTAGATAATTTCGTAAGAATCTGAGATATCATATAGAATGTGAATAAACATGATGGTAAAAATGATGGTGAAGAGGTTCTTAGTGATAGTGATATAGTGTAACCCGTGAGTAGCAGGTAATCTTGTACTGTAGTGTTTTAAGACAAATTCTGGAGCTGAAATTGTGTTTGAAAAGTTTTGTTGTTATTCGTGATTTGTAACGGGCAGCTCAATCAATAGCTCCTAGCCTTTTTTCTCCGTGCTGAACACCTCCGCAATAGAGCCAGGTAGACGTTTAATAGCAGGACAATTTGAGAATATCTGTCAGGGATCCAAACCTGGAGCCACCGCAGTTTATTACTGAAGGGAAGCTACCTTCCTTGACTGTTTGATTCTTAACGATGGGTATTACAGGGTGAGCGAGGAGGAGAGATACATGCTTTGAGGGATGACAGTTATTCTGAAAAAGTAACGGCATAAGAACGTATGTCCAGTTCTTAACAGTTCCCAGGATAACTAAAAGAAACAATGGGAAATAAGAAAAATACAGGTGATAGTAAATGAAACATTCTGATCTACAGTTTTGTTTAATTGCATGTATTTCCTCACAAAAAATCTGTTCCAAAGGTCCATCGTCAACTGCAATACATTTTGCAGCTCTTGCAGATAACTGCTGTGTTGCTTATTTGAAGCCATTCGTACCGTCCTTTACTTGAGCACTGGCATGTAAAATACGAGCAAGAGGTTCCTACTTCCTGTCCACTCTGTGCTTGTAGACTTTACTCTTAAGTCAGCCACAGAAGGAGTAACCCAATGGAGTAAGTAATGTAATATAATGAATCTAAGAAACGTAATGGAGTAAGAAAAATGTGCATTGAAATGCTCAGTAAACAGAACACTGCGTACCCTTTTGTCGATTTGATTGTATTCGCCTGTGAGTGCTGATGAAGGACATGGGACTGACGTCCGTGATTTTCAGGCCGTTGTATGGGAGGACATATGTTCATTTGGCGCATTTTGTTCAGAGTCACCGATACATTCAGCTCTAAAAACATGTACTTCTCCTCCTCGTCCTCTATAGTTCGCTTCCGTAATCATTCCGACGTTCTATTTTAAATACTGGTCTTCTGCCATAGAGCTACATTTTTAAAATTCCCTTGTTTTTAAGCGTGGTACTTCAGCAGTTGTTAAGATTACGTTTATCCGTTTGGCGTAGGGTGTTTTGAGGTCTGTGACTGTACAAATTTAGTGTACTTGTAACTGTAATCCAACTGATGATGGCAGCATGCTGTCGAAACGCGCCGTGCTAATTAAATAATACTAAAGGTAACTGAAGCAGCAGAAATTACTACATAAAATTATGAAGCTGTTTCTAAATTCTGAAGAAGTTAAGTAGCGTTGCGTGTAAACCTTGTTGTTACGGCTGTTGCATTCACCGCTGTTTGTGTTTACAAGACATTTTTGGGAATAATTGAAAGTTTTTAAGCTGTCAGTTACCTGAGCAGAGGTTACATTTCGAGACCGATAAGTGTTTTGTTGAGATGCTGTAAGAAGCGATATTATAGTTGTTCTGATTTTTTTATTTTTTTAAAAGTTTTTATTTAAATAAATGTACAAACTTTCACAACTTGTAACTCTAATCACTCAGTCGTCGACAGATTTCCAGCCCACTGTCCAGTACCATCACAGTGCGTGTAAATCTCGTTTTGAGCATGTTTTCATGTTTTCACTAAATAAGGCCAAATTGATTTCCGCCTGTTTATCAAAAACATGTCCTCTTGAAAACATTTTGAGGTCCGGTTGCTCACTGAGTGAAATTTTAAGGGGCCGCGTTATTTTGACCGTGCAAAGGTAGCATAATCATTTGTCTCATAATTAATGGCTGGAATGAATGTGCGTGTATGTGTGTGTGTGTGTGTGTGTGTGTGTGTGTGTACGTGAGTGTACGTGTATGCTCAGCTTGCTAACATTGGCGTGCGTGGCCTCAAGAAACATGTAGCCGGTACCGTGACGAGCTATCCTGAGAGAATATCTGTTTCCTACACGACGTGCTTTTCCCGAGAGATTCGCTTCCTGAAGCGATGGGGCACGACCTCCCAGAGGAAAGATGCATCACTTGCTCAGGAGGCCTTTCCCAGCGCCATGTCGGAACACTGTTTGTTTCGTCGTTATTTCTTTTCAGACCAGAGTACAGGAGTGTACCCTACGAAAATGACGAGTCCATTCTAAGGTAACCCGTAAAATTATTAAAGAAACGGAGAATGTTTCCTGCAGTAGTACTCTGTGGAAGGCCAGTGACTGTAGGAAGCCGAAGGAAGCGTGCCAAGAAGGCCGAGAATTTTGGAAAAGAAATTTATCGGTCGGCCTCTGGCAAACGTATGGAAAAGTTTAGCTCCCTCTGGCTCCCAGGTGGGGAGGAGCTGGCTGGATATTTATGGGCCTTCATGTTAAAGGTCGGCCGGAGTTTCGCTCGTTGGCGCGTCAGGCGGACCACTCTCGGTCGGGAGCGTCCGCGGGCCACGTAATTACGAGCTAACGCGGAACCGATTGCTGCCTCGAGGGACACACCCCCCAGAACGGGTGCAGCCCGCTCTGTGACGGGAAACCTCGTCCCAGGTTGCATCCTCAGTCGCACTTGCGGCGAACGAGCACTCACAAATGTCACTGCACACACAAAGCGACGCTCTGAATTAGCACTCTTAGCGTCATTTGAGACTATGAATTTGGCCGCACACAACGGGTTCGACGAATGTACGACGTCATGTATTTCAAACAAGAGCGTACTCTTTGAAGTAATCGAATATCTTATGCCGCATGTGAAGGATGACTCATTTTGCTTTCACAGCCTACTCAGTTTACTTCGGTATTTGTTTTTAATGTCTTTGCAGATCTACATTTAGATTTTTACTCCACAAAGCATGGCATATCATATGGCAGAGGCTACCTGTCGGACCAGTGTTATTTTACTGCTTTTGAATATCCATAGTTCATGAAAAAACTACGGCTTCTTCATCCCTGTCTTGGCACGATTTTCAATTTAAACGTCGAGCCCCTATGCAATATGTATGTGGAAGGGGAAGTAAGTATATCGTAAATTCGTACAAGATGTATTGTTGGAATTTGTAGAGTTCTGTATGTGTTTTCTATTGCACAATAGACTACGTCTATGACACGTTCCCGGGGCGTAAGGGTGTCATGACATTTCCTTTATCCCTTACATGAATCCAACTGTGTAATGCTCATATAACAAATAATGATCGATATGTGATGTGGGCATCCGCCCGGACATTCATTCTCGTTAAAGAGCCGCTTCCGGGAGGAGAATAAGTATCGGCCTTGCTCGGTGTGCCTGCCTGCCTGGATTTGGTTCCCAGGCATTTCTCACATCCCAGTAGGTGAATACCGATCTGGTACCCACGTCCCGCCTGAGTTACACTACTCGCAAACATTAAAAAAAAACTTTTGCTCAATTCTTGTGAATAACACTACGTACAAACAGCCACCCATCAAATCACGGTATTCGATCTCTTTTGCTTTCTGTCCACTTTTGCATTTTTGTTAGTAGTATTTTCTAAGTGCCACCGGTTCCGCAATAATGGTGATTTATAAAGTAGAGAAATAACTTAACCACACTTATAAACGAGTGCATATATTAGTAATTACTTACCAAATGCTTTATATTAGAATCTGATGAAAACCTATTGAAAATTTTTTAAAGCAGCTACGGCCTACCGTCCATCATGAAAGGTTAAACGCCCACCAACTGGTGGTAGGGACCACTTTGACTAAACTGACATTTACATTACCTATAGCAAATCTGACCCTGCTCCGCTAAGGGACAAAGGCCAAGAAAAAGAAGAACAGTTGGCATATGGAAGCTTTTTAAGCAATATCCTTCATTAATGTATTTTCAAGTAAGGTCAGTTCAGAATACGCCATCTTGGTAACTCTGTGTATGTAGTCATTCACTCCGCATGGATAATCATCATAAGTATCAATAAAATTATTTACAGTATGTGACCACATTGTGGCAACGGCCTTGCCGCAGTGGATACACCGGTTCCCGTAAGTTCACCGAAGTTACACGTTGTCGGGCGTGGTCGGCACTTGGATGGGTGACCATCCATGCCGCCATGCGCTATTGCCATTTTTCGATGTTCACTCAGCCTCGTAATGCCAATTGAGGAGCTACTCGACCTAATAGTAGCGGCCTCGGTCAAGAATACCATCATAACGAACGGGAGAGCGGTGTGCTGACCCCACGCCCCTCCTATCCGCATCCTCCACCGAGGATGACACGACGCCACTCGTGACCTGAAGACGGAGTGTATATATAATAAAAAATATAATAATGTGACCACATTCTCAATATATAAAACTCTCTGTCTGTTTGACCACTGCTGCAAATGACGTTATTTAGGGTGTTTTGTTTAGTAAGCCGTGTAGAGTCCTATCGATCTTGTTTGCAGACGAGAGTCGCTATCTTTGAAAGCCGCGCTGGGGGTCCTAGAGTGCGTGCGCGGAGCGCCGAATGGTGTAAGCAGATAGTGTTGGGACCGGCCAGTGGCAGCCGTTCAGTGACCTCTCGTCCAGGAAGGGAGCAGCAGTACAGCGTGATAGGTCGGCGAGTCGGCGACAGTTGGTGTGGCGTGCCTGTGGAAGTGGGGTTCAGGAGGCTGGCTGCCCAGGATCCTATACCGATTCACCAGCATGGTTACTCGGATTATCTGTGCTGTCCTGGTCGGTGGAACCACTTGCTCTGTATTTCATGCATCCTGCTGTCAACTGAGAAAGTGAAACCGTTAAACCACTCGGCTATTTGTCAAGACTAGCAATCGATTTAATGAGCAATTCTGTTGTTTGTGTAACGTGGTGCTGCTGTTTTCATGTCGTGTGGTGGCCTGTGACACAGTTTTAGATTGACCATAAAACCTGCTGTAGCAGCTTGTTCGATTGCATTCTAGGCAATACGACAATTATAAATAGTAATTTATGCCGCTCGTGTTTGGGTTCTGATGGAACTTGTTAGTTTGGGTGAATGCAACTCAAGGCATATGCATGGTATACTTCGCATGTTTCGTATTTCGTCACAAAGTTTGAGCATGAATAAAGGTGAAACTATAGAACAAACTTTCTTAGTGTTTGAGTTCGTATTTTATTGCGTTTAATAAGTTCAGTCAAAATAAATTGTCTTATAGAGTTGGCGAAGCAAAGCAGTTTCAATTTTTCATTTCCCTTAATCTTAAGAGCAGTGCGTCTTCCCTCTATTGCGCAAATTGACTAGAAGATCTTACTAAACTAGAAAAGTTTGTACGTTCCTTAAGAGATAAAGCTGCTATACAACCTGAATCACATTTTGAGTCATTATACCTGTGCCATTAAATAATTTAATTTACAAACGGCAATTGGGCGCTGAAGAACCGTTATACGACATTTTTCTTTTAATTGTGGTTAACCATATCAGTATAAAGTTTACTGCACAGCTGGCCGTTGCCGTTCCTGAGTTTCTTATTGTTCTTAAACTTCAAGGAGGTATTTGTTCTTAGGTCAGTTTTTTTCTTTAATTATTTGTAACACATTCATTATGAGCTGCGCTACTTGAATTAGACACCTGCTGGAAGCATACTAGAATTTCCTCAGAGACTGAATTTACAAAAAATTCGAGGTTTAAATTATTGGTGTCCGTTCGTGGGAAGCTTAACTCAGCATCCATTTTTTAAATATTCTCGTGAGTTTTTCTGCTTTGCCATGCTTTAAGATTTTAAAACGCTTTAGATTTCTGGTTTAAAAAATGGGAAGTTTGCTAGGACTCTGTTTATAATTGCTCTGTTTACATTTGAAGAGTAATCTTAGTTTCGAGTCTATTGTGGTGATTTTATTTTTAGCTGTCCTGTTATTTTATTTATTTATTTATTTATTTTTGTGAGGTGAGCCAAAGTACTACCTTGGATTAAGGCTGGTCTTCTGGGATGTCGGGGTATAGGGATTTATTCAATCTTTATTCGGACATAAGCAGAGGGTAGGGCTCGTAGCCCGTGACCCATAGCCCCAGGCCCTGCTAAGGGTTTTAGTTTTAGTTGAATCCAGTCATTGGGTGCCCCGATGATCAGAAATCGCACAAGCTAACCGCACTCGCGACCGATAGAGTCAACTGTTGGACACTGGGCCTGAGTTTGTCGAACGTACGGAGGAGCTTCTGCATTTCAGATGTGACCAGAGATGCGTGGAATGTTCAGTTCGGCATGAAGAACCCAATCCAGGCCTTTCTTGGAGTTCCTAACGTGAGACGGGGGCTTCTGTTGTAAATGACTTGTGGTGGCTGAAGTTTTGACAGGCTGGTAGTTCCCCACGTTGAGCAGCCATAAAGAGATGCAGCTAAAACTGTCGCTTGATACAGCCCAATAATTGTTTCAACGTTCATCTGGCCACCGCTCAACAATGTGTACAACTGGTGCAGGAGGTATAGTAGTTAAATCCTGTTGCTACGGATATGACGTTTGAAAAGGAGTTTGTTATCCGTTGTCACCCCTAAGTAGTTTACTTGGTACGTACATGCGTGTTCTTGATGGTGAAGAGAGCCTGTCCCGCAAGTAGTGGCGTTTGCTAGTGAAGACAAGAGCCTTAGATCTGTCGGCGTTGAGACGAATGTGATTATCCGATGCCCACTGTCCCGTCAGCGTCAGTTTACCCTTGATTTGGAAAATGGTGAAAACAAAAACAAAAAAAATTCAGTGCTTATATTTATTTATTATGCCTAAAGAAATACAATTAAGTCAGTTTTAGAAATTTTTGATAAAAATTATGAAAATTATGAAATGTTGCTTACAAGCAACATTGCCAGTAGTAGACCACATTATACATATTATAGAAAAAAAGTGTTTGCCAATAACCTCAAGCAAAAGGTTTCCTGCATTTGAATATTTTAATTTATAAACACATTTATGCATTCCTGCTGTGTAATAGAACTGTTTCATTTTCTCTTCCAGTTCTTCTTGCAATGGAATTTTTGGGAACATATCCTCTTTGGAACGAAGCACAATACTGGATTGCATTTTGAAGACATGACTGTAGAATATCCAGATGGACAATAACGACAACGACCTTTGGGACCGTATACAGGCTAATGCTCCATGTTATCAAACCGGACATGTTGTGTAACAGTCGGAGCTGTTGGCTTCCTCCTCTTCTTTTGTGGTGGTGTTATGTCTATTGAGGGCCTTCCTACTTTTCTTTTCCCTGAAAACATCAAACCATTGGCAATATCTGCCCTGAATGACTTCAATGAGGTCTTCTTGTCTAGAGATTCTCTTCGAAATTCCAGACAGGCATTTACAACACTCAGATCTAGTATAAATCCAAACAATCTCATGTACCAACGCCTAGTTTACATTGGTACTCTGTATAGAGCTCTATCAACATACCAGCAAGATCAACTCCTCCCATATGCTTGTTGTACGGACGTACAATACTGGGACAGGGCACATCAGTTCTTCGTTTTTCATTGCTGTCCCATCGTTTTACTGTTGAGAGTGGTTGGACACCACAAAATGAGCTTGCAAGTGTCACGGTTTAATTGTCTGCCCACCTTACTAAAATGAGGTCTGAGTGACTGTCCTTCCTGTAGTCATAGCTGCCTCGTCTTTGTTTCAGTAACTGCTTCTCGTCTTGTAGAGGACAGTTCTTTATTCGCTTCTTCCTTATGGTGCCCATGGACTCAATCTTTTGATTTTTTTACGTATGTTATAAGTTCAAGGCAGCAAAAGAAATTGTCAAAATAAACTCTGGGAGAAATATCTCTTGGAATACTTTTGCAAAGTGTAACCACAACTTGTCCTCCAATTCCAAATACTTTCTCGTCATCAGCAAGATCAATTATCATCCCCTTGCCAGTATTGGGAAGAAAATCGTAGACAACTCCAGACACACCAGCACGAACAAAAATCTTAAAACTCCACTTGTGTGGCTTGTTTTGAATATATTGGCGCAAATTAACTGCTCCTGTACCTTTATATGGAACCATCAACTCATCTATAGAAAATTCCGACTCTTGCTTCTGCTCACGGCAGTTCTTTACTATTGACTCAAGAACAGGTGTTATTTTGAAAAGTCTGTCAGAAGAGTTCACAGCATTCTCATTGTTCGTAAAAAGCAGGTATCGGCGGAGTTTCTGAAAGTGCTTCAAACTGAAAATGCTGCTGATTTTTACACGATTCATTGACTGAAACCAATAGTCAGTGTACGAAGGCATAGATACAAGACCCATGTATATCAGAACACCGAAAAATTGTTCCATTTCATTTATACTGGTGTTTATTGACGTGGTAGTTCATTGCACAGAGTATAAGTTCGTTTCCTGCACAATTTTGACAATTAGTTCTGAATCAAAGAATCTTCTGAAATAACCCAGAAAACACAGGAGAGAGACTTTCTGCCCTAGCAGTTATATCTTCCTTTAACCACATGTAAGTGACTGCTTTTGTAATTTTCATTTTCACTTGACTGGCACTTGCACTAGAAGGTTTCACTGCAGAAGGTCCTTGCACATGTTCAGCTTCTGAGATTTGACTTCTAGAATCAGAATCAGTTTCTGGTATAACTAGGTTATGGAGCTGAGATTGACGCTCTGGAATATAGTCTGGATCATCATCAATACAATCTGCCAAAACTTCGAGTTCAGAGTCTTCACATTCGCTTGGATCAGACAAAGTCGGGTTTTCTGCCGGAACTACTATTCCTCTCGCTTTTTTGATCCCATAAAATATTCTGGAATCCATAGCTAAAAAACTCTGAAAATAAAAATGTCTACTCTGTCAAGCCGTAAGCACATGTAATATACTAATGGCACATGTCCCAACTATGGGCAATGTTGCTCACAGGCAACATAAAAGTTTTATACTATTTACGTAATTCAAAACAATATTAGATTGAAACATTTCTGCTGTAAACTCACCTTCGGATATTTCTTGAAGAAAATCTGCTAAGATTACTGCCAATTTATTGAAATCCACTCTTTCAGAACCAAAATGAGACATCCCTGTTGCTCACACGAAGAGATCTCTGTAACACCAATGCACAAACTGCCATTTCGTGTGGAAAAACTTGAACTATTACAACAACTGACATTTGCAATGTGTAAAGGAACGTTGCTTAGAGGCAACAATGCCAGTAAAAGGCACTGGGAAGTGTTTGTTGTCCCATAAGGCCAACGTAAATCTGATGTTGCTTGAGAGCAACACTGCCAAATAAAGGGTTAACGTTGCAGTGTCCCCACTACTGCTGGCTACCGCTGACTATGGCTGTGTCGTTGCGAAGTGAGCTAGAACGACCTGGGGCATTATGGGATGGTCGTTAACATAAACAGTGAAAAAGTTGGGGAGAGGGCCGAACCCTGTGGGAGACCTTCCTTTAGTCAACTAACGCTGGAGTGATGCCCATCGATATAAACTAATATCTGCTGGTGTTGGAAAAAAACTTCCGATTACCCAAAGGCAATAGTCAGGCCAGTTCTCTAGATCATGCAGTTTGATCAAGAGCTTATCAGTCCACGCAAGTTCATAAGCTTCTTCTATGTCAAAATAAATGGACACATTAGAACTGAAAACATTCGTATTTTAGGCGATGTACTTCGTGACTCGCAGTAGTTCAAGTTTTGCTGAAAGCGAAGGCTGTAATGCAAACTGCTTTGGCCTAGTGATGTCTTGATAGTGGATATATGGTTTCATGCAGCGCAAAATTAGGCATCCTACAAACTTCGACAAGATAAGACGTAGTTTGATAGGACGGTAGCTATTCAGTAGACTGAGGGGATTTGAACGACCTTTCATGCACTTGGAAAATAGCCCAGCCTCATACAACCGTCATAAATCCTTGTGAGCAGCACTAAGGGTTCTTGTGGAAGATGTTTTAGATATTCGTTTGTAACTCCGGCTGACCCGGGAGCGGAATGAGATACCAGGTGGCGGATTAAAATAGGTGGTTCAAGTTGTCGAGGAGCCTCTTTTATATTCTGCGATGTATACGCTCAGTGTCGTCATCGTCGGCCAAGTCATCAATGGTGTTTATGCCTCGTATGCTTCGACGAAAATTTCTGCCTTACCCAGCCGGTGGTGTATCATTCCTTGTGGGCCCTGAAGCGGCCGTTTAGCCATTCGTGGATGGTTAAGGACTCTGGTCGCGCGTCTGGAGGGCAAAGCAGGCCATTTTATCTTCACACATTTCCTCGCAGTGTTCTACAGCTCTATAGGGCCTCTTCATCACCCTGTGGTCATCCGTATTTCTCTATCGTTGCCAGAAACACCCTATTCTTGCAGAATTTCAGTTCTTACAGCAAAGAAGAGAACGTGTTTCGGATCACTATTGTAACAGAAGCCTGGCGGAGGGAACGCACCCTGTCAAATTGCAGATGGCTTCATGGATGTGATCAGTAGGTGACACGTTGTCGGTGGGATGGGCGCAATTATTGAGGATCTCGAAAATTTCTTCCAATTTGTAGTGGTAGACAATGGTGTTGGCAAATTCATGGCAGTTCATGGCTTAAGACAGCACATCAGCCCAGGATGGTGTTCAGATGTAACTTCGTTGGGCGATCTGGACGGTCAAATCATTTGGTCAAATTCTCCAGAAAGTTCTTTAAGGTAATAGCGAATAGTTGTGGTTCAAAAGGTTCAAATGGCTCTGAGCACTATGGGACTTAACTTCTGAGGTCATCAGTCCCCTAGAACTTAGAACTACTTAAACCTAACTAACCTAAGGACATCACACACATCTATGCCCGAGGCAGGATTCGAACCTGCGACCGTAGTGGTCGCGCGGTTCCATACTGTAGCGCCTAGAACCGCTCGGCCACCACGGCCGGCCGAATTGTTGTGGCCCAGTGACATGGCGTAAAGTTGTTTGGAAACATGAAGTCCGTGAATAGCTGCAAGTGGTTTCGAAGTAGCTGAACATAGCAATTTCCAGTCAGTGATTGGTTCAGTTTGACCAGGAACCCAATCAATACAATGTAAACACAACACATACCATTATGGGACCAACAGCAGGTTGGACAATGCCTTGTTTACAACTTTGGTGCATAGCTTCTTTGTGTTTGCGCCGCTCTCGAACGCTACTATCATCTCTTGCAAACTCAAATCGTTAGAAAAGACACTCGCGTTGGACGTCCGATACCATATCCCATTAAGACCGAATTTCGCAACACTAATCTAACGTATACGTTTGTCGTGCGTCCCACATTTTTTTTATTCCTTTATTGAATTTCAATTCCCCCCGAAGGGGGCGGGCTGGCAGCAGCTTAGGACGCCGCTCTGCAGCCTACAGATTTTCTGACAAAGGATAGGAGAATAAATAATAATAAAAAACAGGCGATAAAATCGGGGACTGAGTGAGTAACAAGGTGAAAAGAAAACGGGGAAATTAAAACAAGCAACAGAGGGATGATGAAGCGAATAAAAATACATACGGAGCAGACAGGGAAAACAATAGACAATTAAAAAAACACGGCGACAGTCTGGATTCTGTTCGCAAAGTATATAAAATTCACACCCAGCGACAGCATGGTTTCTGTTCTCAACACAACACTGAATAGTCACTAGAACACAGCACGAAAAAGTCGGCAAAGGTGACACCACAGTCGAGAGCAGGTGGGGGGAAACTGGACAGGAGAGGGGAAAACAAAAAAGGGGGGAAAGGAGAGTAAAAGCGAAGGGGGCCCCACATTGATTTCTGCAGTTATTTCACGCTATGTTGATTGTTTGTTAGGTCTGAGAACGCGACGGAAATACTGCTGCTCTCGGTCGTTAAGTGAAGGCCGTCGGCCACTGCGTTGACCGTGGTGAGAGGTAATGCATGAAATTTGATATTTTCTGCGCAGTCTTAACTCTGTGGATCGCTTAATACTGAATTCTCTAACTATTTCCGAAATAAACTGCCGCATGCGTGTTGCTCCAACTAGCAATCCGCGTTCAAGTCACGTCGGATATCCCTTCACATGAGTCGCCGAGTACAAATAACAGCCCCTTGTGTACGCGATACTACCGCCATCTGTATGTGCGCATATCCTCAATGTAAGATGGACAACAGCAGGTGTTTCTTAGTAGTCTATTACAGACGAGAAGGTCACAGCGGTGGCAGTTGTCTACACTAAGTGACTAAGTAGTCTACACCTAGACCTGCCCACAACATAACTGCCATTACGCGTCGGTAATCTCCCCTCCGCGACCGGTGAGGGAGCCACGGTGTCTCGAAGCGAGGCAGGCGCCCATCCAGCGGCAGCGGCCACCCTGCCGTGTAAAAACTAAGTGTCGCGGCGGCAGCGGCGGACGGCGATAAGACGGCGGGGCGTCGCCGCGGCGCCGTTAGCTTATCGCCGTGCCGCAGCGGGCCGCGGCCGTTATCTGGCGAGGCGCGAGGCGCCGGCCGCTCGTCAGCGCCGGCTGCGACGCTAGCGCCGCCTGCGATACAGCGCGGCGGCGGCGGCTGCCGTAATTAACATCGTTACTGGCGAGAAGCACCCCGGCGCCGGGGCAGGCGTGACGTCCGGCGGCGGCGGTTACCTGCCGTAATGCGACACATTGCCACTTAGCGCCCGACGATGTCTATCAAATGGGCGCTGCCAGCCACTGGGTTACACGTCAGCAACACGGCACCGACTTTTCTTCTGGATATGATCCTCTTGCATGACCATTCAAAGCTTCACGGATTTGTTGATTTGCTGTAAGGCCAAATGTGTTTTCATTTCCGTGCAGTATGCTGTGAAAACGATTTCCTATTTATCCTGTATAAGAAATTAACCCCTCTGAGTATCTGTTGCTTCTGCCTGAAACCACTATTTTCTTGGTCCATTACATTTCGGGCTTGCAGTCTTCCTTCTTTCACCTGGGAGTGGGTTGACGGAGTCACTTGGGCCAAAGCGGACTGGGCTCACAACAAGTCATCTTCTAGGCAGTCATCGAAGTTTGCACGTCTATCGACAGCATCGCCGCAAGAAGGCAAGTTTCGACGCTCCGTGGTTAATTTCACGGATAGAGTTTTGGACAATGCGACGCTGTCTGTACTCGGAAAAGGACTTAACTTCGCTCCTACGCCTAAGACTCCACCTTTCGCGGATTTCATAAGTGCTATTGAAGAAGCTGTTAGACCCCTTCCCAGCGACGCAGCCGAAGAAATCAGGCGTGAAACATGCCGTGCACTTAAGAAAGCGACTCCTCTGAAGAACAACATTTCTTCTAGCGAAAGGGCTGCACTTCGCAAACTACGAAGATCCCCACACTGTGGTTCTCCGAGCGGACAAGGGCAATGCGACGGTACTTTTGCCACGAAACATCTACAACGAGAAGATTTATAGCCTCCTTGGTGAATCCACATATCGGAAGATCGACAAGGATCCGACGAGCAGAGTAGGAAGAAAAACGACAGTTTTGTTAAACTCTTCTACGCTTTCACCTGAAGTCATTAAAAGACTGAAACCGCACAGCTCTGTTCCACCGAGGCTTTATGGTCTTCCGAAAATTCATAAAGAGGGGCTATCATTAAACCCTATTGTCAGTAATATCGGTGCGCCAACCTATGACTTAGCACAACATCGTTACTGAGACCTTATGTGGGCAAGTGTCCACATCCTTTCGTAATTTCGCCGATTTTATTAGTAGACTGAAGTCGCTCCAACTCCACATTTGTGACTTATTAGTGAGTTTTGATGTCGTCTCTTTATTTACTAAGGTTCCACTGATGGATTTACTGGCACTTATTAGCAGAAGGTTCAAAGGCGACATAACAGCATTATTTCATCATTGCCTGTCCTCAACTTATTTCTTATTCAATAATGAATATTTTGAACAAGTTGATGGGCAGTCCTCAGTCCCCACTGGTAGCAAACCTTTTTATGGAGGACTTTGAGGAGAAGGCACTCGAGTCGGCTGAATTTAAACCGAAAGTCTTCTGGCGTTACGTGAATGACACATTTCTAGTTTGGCCCCATGGAGAAGAAAAACTGGCAGGATTCTTAAAACATCTGAATTCCATTCACAAGAATATTCAGTTTACCATGGAGGTCGAAAAAGATAGATGTCTGCAGTTTCTGGATGTCCTTGTCAATCGTAGAATCGATGGATCTTTAGGGCACTCCGTCTACCGGAAGCCCACACACACAGATCTGTATTTGCAGGCGACAAGCTGCCACCACCCTGCACAAACCATGGGTTTGCTGCGTACTCTAGTGCACCGGGCACATGTGGTATCTGATAAGGACAGCCTTCCTAAAGAATTAGAACATTTGCAATCCGTCTTCAGGGAGAATGGATATTCTAGACGCCAAATCCGCACAGCTGTAACAAAGGAGAAATGTAAAGAGAAACAAGAAGAAGAAGAAGACAAAGAGGTGGTCAGGTCCAGGGCGTTTCTTCCGTATGTGGGTAACCTCTCCTCTAAAATAGGAAGGATTTTAAAGAAGCATTGTGCTAAAGTGATCTTCCGACCACCTACGAAAATATCGGCTTTGCTTGGCTCTGTGAAGGACGATCTGGGTCTGAGGAAGGCGGGTATTTATAAGATCCCTTGTCAATGTGGCAAATCCTACATTGGCCAAACTACTTGCACAGTACGGGAAAGATGCGTGGAGCATGAGCGCCACACACGTCTACTACAGCCCAACAAATCAGCCATAGCAGAACACTGTATTTCGACGGGACACTCCATGGATTATTGTGGAACAAAAATTTTAGCGACAACTAGATCTTTTTGGGAATCCATTATCAAGGAGTCCGTGGAGATACGGTTGGCAGAAGATCTTATTAATCGAGACGGCGGCTTTCAGATGGATAAAGCATGGGATCCTGTAATTTCTTTAATCGCTTCACAGAGACATGGGTCTGCGTCTAGTGCGACGGCTGACGAAAATTGATTTTATACTTTCGACTACCGCGCCTCAGCTGCGCGAAGGCGCTTTACGACAGATAGCGCATGCGCGGCCCGCTTCTGCTGCAGAGCGCGCCAAAGTAGATAGTGGGCGCGGTATTAGCCTTCTCCACTGCGCAGGCGCCGACGCGCCAATTTTCGGTATATATAGAACGACGCGCACCAGTAATCTTCAGTCTCGTACTCACCTGAAGATGGCTGCATGTTTGTTAGCCGAAATATCGTGCCAAGATGTCAACGTGATCCGGCTGCAAGCCCGAAATATGATGGACCAATCAATACGCCGGGAAAACTTCAAGATACACACTATTTTCTTATTATTATTTTTTAAGTCCATTACCTCTAGCATGAAGACACCAATGCTGTACTTCTACAAATGTTGTGTGTTGTAGCAATTCAAAGCAACAGTTGGGGCAGAGATTGTGCCACGTAAATGTCGGAGATAGTCACATGTGGTTTTTGTATAGTGACCGTATTGAGGAGTAAGTTAATGTAATGTCCTAATCAAATGAAACGATATAATTCCAGAGATCTTTCCAAGTTTCAAATGACTATGATGTATACAGAGTGGATGATGTCGTCCAGGATACCGAGCAGCAAACATAACACACGGTCGTTGGGCATTTTGATCACAATAGCCATACATCAACACGATATCGACCTTTTCCGCAATTGGTAAACGGTCCATTTTAACACGGGTAATGTGTCATTAGGCAAATACCGTCCGCACTGGCGGCATGTTACGTGATACCACGTACTTATACGTTTGTGACTACTACAGCGCCATCTATCACAAAGCGGAAATAGTGGTCCAACTAAAACATTCATATTTCAGTACGTACTACACGAATATGTAATAAAATTAGGGGTTCCTATTTAAAAAAAACGCAGTTGATATCCGTTTGACCTATGGCAGCGTCATCTAGCGGGCCAACCACAGCGCCATCTAGTTTTCCTCTTCAAGCTAGCCAAGTTTCGTTCTCTGTAGGTTTTTCGTTTGACGCTTCTTTCGTGAGATATTTGGCCCGGTCACTATCAATGAACCACCCTCTATATGCCCTCTGAAGCGACGAATGAAAATGGGTACCATGGCCGCAGGCCTGCACATATACGTGATAGTTATCTGAGACATGGAAAGATCTCTGGAGCCACATATTTTCGTTTGATTAAAGCAATTACACGTGGGTTTCACGTAGGCTCCCCCGTTTCGTTCGATGCTGGGGTACCATTCCAGTTTAAGAAGAATACCAATGGGATGAGGCGTGAACGGGAATTTGGATTGAGGAGGGGTGCGTGCTAGGCTAGTCCGTGAAGTTGCGCAGAGCCACTGTACCACGACAGCGTGCTTGTTACCGCGTCAGTCTAGTGAGCAGGAGACGTGGGATCGAATCCCGTTCTTGGTATGAATTGTCATTCGTCGCTTCATTCTGCATTTAACGTCATTATATAAAATAAATGTAAACATGCGTGTGTTCCACTGTTTCTATGAGTGGTTTCGAAATGAAACATCAGGGGTACTGCGTAGTTTCGACAGAAAATTTATTACAATTTAGGACCATTTTTTGTTGTTATTCAGGGCTATAGTTTGTTTTAGACATTACGTGTTCATGGAAGTTGCGAGATGTGGAACTGTGTCAAGGAAAAATGCGAGTTTCATTTCAAATACACCGCATCAAACGATGAGTGGTTGAGAACTACATGTCCCATTGGTTCGAAATGAAATCATCTCCTTAAAACAGTTGAGTGTTGAGTTTTTGAAAATTTGTTCTTGTATTCGTTGGTTACTGTCATAATAAAGGCTACTTTGGAGAAATATTTTGAAATTATATTTACTTTCATATTGTTGGGGCTCAAAGGGTTGAGAAGATTTTAGCAAGATATCACGGTGATAATAGGAGCATCTCAAATGTCGCCGTACCTGTGATATCCCCGAGAAAGGCTGTTAAGACAACTGGTGGAGCAAGACCAACTGATAGAGCAGGACAGGGGACATCGCCTGCAGAAACATTTTTCATACTGTCACTTGACAAAAATGCAGCTTGTGAAGCTATGCCTGGGAATCGACACCTAATCAGCGACGAGCTTGCATAAGCATGAATGTAACTGTTTCATTTCGACCGGCAAAATTGGGAAAACTGTACATTCTCATGCATGGCAGATTTTTTCTGATACTTATTCAGCAAAGCTAGAACGTTAAATCACTTACGCTAAGAGTACCATAATGTCATTAATTTAAAGTAGTTTGCTCTGCAGCAACAGAACTGCAGTGAAATAGTTTGCATATGGCTCTACAAGGTGTAACTTTATTAATAATGATGTAAACATCACATGATTTATGTTTCGATAATGTACACAGAATACGCCTCCCTTCTTAGGATTACACCACACGATAACAGATGCAGAGGAACATAACAACCACAGCATAACTGAGCAGCAATTTAGTCAGACGGCACCCCACTGCGCCACACGCCCAAACACTGGTCGCTCAACGGACCAAATATCACGCCCTCGTCGTTCATTGGCTATCTTTTTATGGACGTATAGAGCAATCCGATTTATAGTTATCCAGAATTTTTTACTGAAGTAGATATACTTTTCCCTTAACATGCATATTCTCCACCATAGTATGCAGCCCAAAAATGGCAGTCTAAAACGTTAGCCAAAGTGGCATCAACTGAGGTCGGTAGTAACCGAAATCAATTAAATCGATTGAAACAGCACGCTAGTCACAGTGGAGAAACATTAATATACTGACGAACATTAACATTGAAAAGCTTCGTGAATTACGCGTCCATTTCTTCACAAGCTTCATCAGGTGGTGTATACACTACCGGCGATTAAAATTGCTACACCACGAAGATGACTTGCTAGAGACGCGAAATTTAACCGGTGGCGACACATACAACGTGCTGACATGAGGAAAGTTTCCAACCGATTTCTCATACACAAACAGCAGTTGACGGCGTTGCCTGGGAAAACGTTGTTGTCACGCCTCGTGTAAGGAGGAGAAATCCGTACCATCACATTTCCGACTTTGATAAAGGTCGGATTGTCGCGACTGTGGTTTATCGTATCGCGACATTGCTGCTCGCGTTGGTCGAGATCCAATGACTGTGAGCAGAATATGGAATTGGTAGGTTCAGGAGGGTAATACGTTAAGCCGTGCTCGATCCTAACGGCCTCGTATCACTAGCAGTCGAGATGACAGGCATCTTATCCGCATGTCTGTAACGGATCATGCAGCCACGTTTCGATCCTTGAGTCAACATATAGGGACGTTTGCAAGACAACAACCATCTGCACGAATAGTTCGACGACGTTTGCAGCAGCTTGGACTATCACCTCGGAGGCCATGGCTGCGGTTACCCTTGACTCTGCATCACAGCCTGCGATGGTGTACTCAAAGACGAACCTGGGTGCATGAATATCAAAATGTCATTTCTTCGGATGAATCCAGATTCTGTTTCCAGCATCACGATGGTCGCATACGTATTTGGCGACATCGCGGTGAACACACATTGGAAGCGTGTATTCGTCATCGCCATACTGGCGTTTCACCCGGCGTGACGGTATGGGTGCCATTGGTTACTCGTCTCGGTCACCTCTTGTTCGCATTGACGGTACTTTGAACAGTGGACGTTACATTTCAGATGTGTTACGATCCGTGGCTCTGCCCTTCGTTCGATCCCTATGAATCCCTACATTTCAGCAGGATAATGCAGGATTGCATGTTGGAGGTCTTGTACGACCTTTCCGAATACAGAAAATGTTCGACTGCTGGCCTGGCCAGCACATTCTCCAAATCTCTCAACAACTGGAAACGTCTGGTCAATGGTGGCCGGGCAACTGGCTCGTCACAATATGCCAGTCACTCCTCTTGATGAACGGTGGTATCGTGTAGAAACTGCATGAATAATCAACGAGGGGATAACGTTCTTCGAGTCGGGGCGTGGAATGTCAGAAGCTTGAACGTGGTAGGTAAACTAGAAAATCTGAAAAGGGAAATGCAAAGGCTCAATCTAGATATAGTAGGGGTCAGTGAAGTGAAGTGGAAGGAAGACAAGGATTTCTGGTCAGATGAGTATCGGGTAATATCAACAGCAGCAGAAAATGGTATAACAGGTGTAGTATTCGTTATGAATAGGAAGGTAGGGCAGAGGGTGTGTTACTGTGAACAGTTCAGTGACCGGGTTGTTCTAATCAGAATCGACATCAGACCAACACCGACAACGATAGTACAGGTATACATGCCGACGTCGCAAGCTGAAGATGAACAGGTAGAGAAACTGTATGAGGATATTCAAAGGGTAATGCAGTATGTAAAGGGGGACGAAAATCTAATAGTCATGGGCGACTGGAATGCAGTTGTAGGGGATGGAGTATAAGAAAAGGTTACAGGAGAATATGGGCTTGGGACAAGGAATGAAAGAGGAGAAAGACTAATTGAGTTCTGTAACACGTTTCAGCTGGTAATAGCGAATACTCTGTTCAAGAATCACAAGAGGAGGAGGTATACTTGGAAAAGGCCGGGAGATACGGAAAGATTTCAATTAGATTACATCATGGTCAGACAGAGATTCCGAAATCAGATACTGGATTGTAAGGCGTACCCAGGAGCAGATATAGACTCAGATCACAATATAGTAGTGATGAAGAGTAGGCCGAAGTTCAAGACATTAGTCAGGAAGAACAAATACGCAAAGAAGTGGGATACGGAAGTACTAAGGAATGACGAGATACGTTTGAAGTTCTCTAACGCTATAGATACAGCAATAAGGAATAGCGCAGTAGGCAGTACAGTTGAAGAGGAAGGGACATCTCTAAAAGGGCCAGCACAGAAGTTGGGAAGGAAAACATAGGTACAAAGAAGGTAGCTGCGAAGAAACCATAGGTAACAGAAGAAATAAACTTCAGTTGTTTGATGAATGGAGGAAGTAAAAACATGTTCCGGGAATATCGGGAATATAGAAATACAAGTCGCTGAGGAATGAAATAAACAGGAAGTGCAGGGAAGCTAAGACGAAATGGCTGCAGGAAAACTGTGGAGACATCTAAAAAGATATGATTGTCGGAAGGACAGACTCAGCATACAGGAAAGTCAAAACAACCTTTGGTGACATTAAAAGCAACGGTGGTAACATTAAGAGTGCAACGGGAATTCCACTGTTAAATGCAGAGTAGAGAGGAGATGGGTGGAAAGAATACATTGAAAGGCTGTATGAGGGTGAAGATTTGTCTGATGCGATAGAAGAAGAAACAGGAGTCGATTTAGAAGAGATAGGGGAACCAGTATTAGAATCGGAATTTAAAAGAGCTTTGGATGACCTACGGTGAAATAAGGCAGAGGGGATAGATAACATTCCTTCAGAATTTCTAAAATCATTGAGGGAAGAGCAACAAAAAGACTATTCACGTTGGTGTGTTGAATATATGAGTCTGGCAATATACCGTCTGACTTTCGGAAAAGCAACATCCACACAATTCCGAAGACGACAAGAGCTGACAAGTGCGAGAATTATCGCACAATCAGCTTAACAGCTCATGTATCGAAGCTGCTTACAAGAATAATATACAGAAGAATGGAAAAGAAAATTGAGAATGCGCTAGGTGACGATCAGTTTGGCTTTAGGAAAAGTGATCGGATGAGAGAGGCCATTCTGACGTTACGGCTAATAATGGAAGCAAGGCTACAGAAAAATCAAGACACTTTCATAGGATTTGTCGACCTGGAAAAAGCGTTCGACAATATAAAATGGTGCAAGCTGTTCGAGATTCTGAAAAAAGTAGGGGTAAGCTATAGGGAGAGACGGGTCATATACAATATGTACAACTACCAAGAGGGAATAATAAGAGTGGACGATCAAGAACGAAGTGCTCGTATTAAGAAGGGTGTAAGACAAGGCTGTAGCCTTTCGCCCCTACTATTCAATCTGTACATCGAGGAAGCAATTATGGAAATAAAAGAAAGGTTCAGGAGTGGAATTAAAATACAAGGTGCAATGATATCAATGATACGATTCGCTGATGACATTGCTATCCTAAGTGAAGAGGAATTAAATGATCTGCTGAACGGAATGAACAGTCTAATGAGTACACAGTATGGTTTGAGAGTAAATCGGAGAAAGACGAAGGTAATGAGGAGTAGTAGAAATGAGAACAGCGAGAAACTTAACATCAGGATTGATGGTCACGAAGTCAATGAAGTTAAGGATTTCTGTCACCTAGGCAGTAAAATAACCATTGACGGACGGAGCAAAGAGGACATCAAAAGCAGACTCACTATGGCAAAAAAGGCATTTCTTGCCAAGAGATGTCTACTAATATCAAATACCGGCCTTAATTTGAGGAAGAAATTTCTGAGGATGTACGTCTGGAGTACAGCATTGTATGGTAGTGAAACATGGACTGTGGGAAAACCGGAACAGAAGAGAATCGAAGCATTTGAGATGTGGTGCTATAGACGAATGTTGAAAACTAGGTGGACTGATAAGGTAAGGAATGAGGAGGTTCTACGCAGAATCGTAGAGGAAAGGAGTATGTGGAATACACTGATAAGGAGAAGGAACAGGATGATAGGACATCTGCTAAGACATGAGAGAATGACTTCCATGGTACTAGAGGGAGCTGTAGAGGGCAAAAACTGTAGAGGAAGAAAGAGATTGGAATACGACAAGCAAATAATTGAGGACGTAGGTTGCAAGTGCTACTCTGAGATGATTTTCACTCATTGGCCAGTTACAAACCATTTTTATGCATTATTCGTAAGTGATCATTCAAAGCAAGAGTTAATTAATGGCATATCATTTACATAATTCATCTAATTATAGTAATCATTGGCATTCATTGGCCAGTTACTAAACATGTAGCAAGTATTGAATATTACAAAACACTGTTCATAACTCATCTGATTGTGCTAATCATTGGCACTCATTGGCCAGTTTCAAACCATTTCTTATGCATTATTCAGAAGTCATCATTCAAAATGAGAGTTCATTATTGACATAGCATTTATAGAGTGCAACAAAAATATTATTTACAGAAATTATTGGCATAGCATATACGCATTATTACAAAACATTATTTGGTATTACTCAGAACTTATCATTCAAGTGACATAGGACATATTTAAAATGTAACACACTGTAACTATTACTCAAGGTCTGTGGTCCAATAATACATAGATATAATGGATTAATACATCTGAGAAATTTGCATTATATTTAGAAATAGAAATATCTCTTAAACTGGTAGCATTATTTGGGACTGGTAATACATTTTTTTTGTGCTAGCAATGCATTACGTTGAGATCGATAATTAATTGCTGGGGCATGAAAATATTAGCTTTTGACTTATTGCTGGAAATGAGGATTAATAACGTCATTCGTCATGAGTCAGCTGTAGCAAGGTTATGAAACAAGTAGAGTATATGTGAACACATTCATGAATGATACACATAAATGGGTAAAATAAAATGCAAGTACTAGAACAAGTTTAATGGCTAACTGCTTATAGCACATTAATTTCATGAATAGCTTCTTCTGAAAAAATACAAAATGGATTATTCAGCTGAACGAAGAAACGCATATTATGCTGAAAAGTAGTGAACTTCGAATTAACAGGTAATGAAACGTGTACTCAATATGTATGTACTCTAGCTGTCCTTTCCACAACATTCAGTCATTATACCATGCGACATAAGACATACTGTCAAAACGAACTGCAACAAATACTTAAATGAATACATATCCTCTCTTAACTAATAGTAAATATATAAACTTCATCATTATTCACATCTGCAAGGAAAAACTTCATTATTCATATTACCATAACTTCATTACTATCATCATCTGCAAAAAAAAACTTCATTATTCATATTAGCATATTCTTCATATAACTATTCATCACCATTCATTATCATCTACAAAAAAGACACTTCATTATTCATTATTCATATTACCATTTACTTCATACAACTATTCATAGTATAGAGTTTCTTATTTCTAGCATATTTCGTCACTAAAACTAAGATGTGTAGTTCTGTCTGACAGCCTGCATCAATCGCCTCGTATTCTGAAAGAAAAATAATTGGTTAAGACTGCTATCATACGATGTGTATAGTATATTCTTGTTAATGTTTATTAATTCTGATCCATTTACTATTCGTGACAAGATATTGCATTTTCTTTCGTTCATTCCGAAGGTGAAATTCCCATTTCATAGTAATCCACTGTGGTTTGTTTAAGTTATTTCCTTTACACGTTACTGCTTTCTGAAAATGATGAATAAGGATTAATATCTTGCATTTAAATCATATACTCATTAAATAAAAACTTGTTTCTAGTGATATAATTAAGCATACAGCATAGCGTGACATGAAACGTATTATGTCAAAAACATAGACAATTTTCAAGTGCAAAAAAAATAAAATGTACACAGAGTATCATAATGTAGTAGCAAAAAAATGTAAAATAGTCACGATGTTGAGATATCATAAGGAAAAAATGTCAAAGTCAACTGGTGTTTGTTATATCTTAAAGATTTCGTAGTGCATACAAACAAAACAGGAAAACAATCATACATACACGAAAAATGGAAAATGTGCACGGTCTGATACATAACGACAAGAAAAGCGACCTGCTAACCTTACCTTGCCGGGCACTTGCCAGGAAAAAATATGATAATCATCAGTAAGTAATCACACAGATAGACTTGCATAATTGGTCATAAAATATGTAAGTTTATCTGGAAAAATGTGCACGGTCTGATGTGTAACGACAAGAAAAGCGACCTGCTAACCTTACTATGCCGGGAACTTGCCAAGAAAAAATATGATAATCATCAGTAAGTGTTCATATAAATATAATTGCATAAGTGGTCATATAAAAAATCAGGAAATGGCATTACAGTGTGATAAATCGTAAAGTATGTTCATTCAATAAAGGGTTTAATATTGGAGACATAGTGATTGCCCTTGCTTTTTCTGGTTCTCAAAGTTTCGACGTGTACTATATTGGGGTGAAGAATGCTGCGAATTCGATATGGACTTGCGTATAGAAGCTCAAATTTACTGCATCTACTCTTTCCTCTGTTAGATAAATAGTGTGTACGTACTAATATCTTCTGTCCATTGTGAAAGTCACGGCGTGTACAAACCTGTTTTTGCTATCTTCTCCGGCGCTCTGCGTCACGTTTGATGTTGTTGAGTGCAATGTCAATTATTTCATGGTGGCGTAGTCGACGCGATGTAGGAAAGGATACTAATTCTTTAATTTTGTTAGGTGGTTCAACATTTTTCAATATAACAGTCGGAGATAGCATATTAGATTCATTTGGTATGGAATTAATTACATCCTGGAATGAGAGTATGTGTGTATCACAGGCAGCGCATGAGCAATACATCGAAATTACATCTGCTCGGACCTCTTACATAACCCCCCACTGGAGGGGCAAAAATTTGGCAGCGATGGTGAGTCAATTGGACTTGCAATGAGCAACAAATTTTTCTATGGTTCAAATGGCTCTGAGCACTATGGGACTTAACTTCTGAGGTTAGCAGTCCCCTAGAACTTAGAACTACTTAAACCTAACTAACCTAAGGACATCACAAACATGCATGCCCGAGGCAGGATTCGAACCTGCGACCGTAGCTGTCGCGCTGTTCCGGACTGAGCGCCTAGAACCGCGAGACCACCGCGGCTGGCAAATTTTTCTATTGTTGTTGTTGTTATGGTCTTCAGTCCTGAGACTGGTTTGATGCAGCTCTCCATGCTACTCTATCCTGTGCAAGCTTCTTCATCTCTCAGTACCTACTGCAACCTACATCCTTCTGAATCTGCTTAGTGTATTCATCTCTTGGTCTTCCCCAACGATTTTTACCCTCCACGCTGCCCTCCAATACTAAATTGGTGATCCCTTGATGCCTCAAAACATGTCCTACCAACCGATCCCTTCTTCTGGTCAAGTTGTGCCACAAACTTCTCTTCTCCCCAATCCTATTCAATACTTCCTCATTAGTTATGTGATCTACCCATCTAATCTTAAGCATTCTTCTGTAGCACCACACTTCGAAAGCTTCTATTCTCTTCTTGTCCAAACTATTTACCGTCCATATTTCACTTCCATACATGGCTACACTCCATACAAATACTTTCAGAAATGACTTCCTGACACTTAAATCTATACTCGATGTTAACAAATTTCTCTTCTTCAGAAACGCTTTCCTTGCCATTGCCAATCTACATTTTATATCCTCTCTACTTCGACCATCATCAGTTATTTTGCCCCCAAATAGCAAAACTCCTTTACTACTTTAAGTGTCTCATTTCCTAATCTAATACCCTCAACATCACCCGACTTAATTCGACTACATTCCATTATCCTCGTTTTGCTTTTGTTGATGTTCATCTTATACCCTCCCTTCAAGACACCATCCATTCCATTCAACTGCACTTCCAAGTCCTTTGCTGTCTCTGACAGAATTACAATGTCATCGGCGAACCTCAACGTTTTTATTTCTTCTCCATGGATTTTAACACCTACTCCGAATTTTTTCTTTTGTTTCCTTTACTGCTTGCTCAATATACAGATTGAATAACATCGGGGAGAGGCTACAACCCTGTCTTACTCCCTTCTTAACCACTGCTTCCCTTTCATGTCCCTCGACTCTTATAACTGCGATCTGGTTTCCGTACAAATTGTAAATAGCCTTTCGCTCCCTGTAATTTACCCCTGCCACCTTTAAAATTTGATAGAGAGTATTCCAGTCAACATTGTCAAAAGCTTTCTCTAAGTCTACAAATGCTAGAAACGTAGGTTTGCCTTTCCTTAATCTTTCTTCTAAGATAAGTCGTAAGGTCAGTATTGCCTCACGTGTTCGAACATTTCTACGGAATCCAAACTGATCTTCCCCGAGGTCGGCTTCTACCAGTTTTTCCATTCGTCTGTAAAGAATTCGTGTTAGTATTTTGCAGCTGTGGCTTATTAAACTGACTGTTCGGTAATTTTCACATCTGTCAACACCTGCTTTCTTTGGGATTGGAATTATTATATTCTTCTTGAAGTCTGAGGGTATTTCGCCTGTTTCATACATCTTGCTCACCAGATGGTAGAGTTTTGTCAGGACTGGCTCTCCCAAGGCCGTCAGTAGTTCCAATGGAATGTTGTCTACTCCCAGTGTTCTGTCAAACTCTTCACGCAGTATCGTATCTCCCATTTCGTCTTCATCTACATCCTCTTCCATTTCCATAATATTGTCCTCAAGTTCATAGCCCTTGTATAGACCCTCTATATACTCCTTCCACCTTTCTGCTTTCCCTTCTTTGCTTGGAACTGGGTTTCCATCTGAGCTCTTGATGTTCATTCAAGTGGTTCTCTTATCTCCAAAGGTCTCTCTAATTTTCCTGTAGGCAATATCTATCTTACCCCTAGTGAGATAAGCCTCTACATCCTTACATTTGTCCTCTAGCCATCCCTGCTTAGCCATTTTGCACTTCCTGTCGATCTCATTTCTGAGACGTTTGTATTCCTTTTTGCCTGCTTCACTTACTGCATTTTTATATTTTCTTCTTTCATCAATTAAATTCAATATTTCTTCTGTTACCCAAGGATTTCTACTAGCCCTCGTCTTTTTACCTACTTGATCCTCTGCTGCCTTCACTACTTCATCCCTCAAAGCTACCCATTCTTCTTCTACTGTATTTCTTTCCCCCATTCCTGTCAATTGTTCCCTTATGCTCTCCCTGAAACTCTGTACAACCTCTGGTTCCTTCAGTTTATCCAGGTCCCATCTCCTTAAATTCCCACCTTTTTGCAGTTTCTTCAGTTTTAATCTACAGGTCATAACCAATAGATTGCGGTCAGAGTCCACATCTGCCCCTGGAAATGTCTTACAATTTAAAACCTGGTTCCTAAATCTCTGTCTTACCATTATATAATCTATCTGATACCTTTTAGTATCTCCAGGTTTCTTCCATGTATACAACCTTCTATCATGATTCTTAAACCAAGTGTTAGCTATGATTAAGTTGTGCTCTGTGCAAAATTCTACCAGGCGGCTCCCTCTTTCATTTCTTAGCCCCAATCCATATTCACCTACTACGTTTCCTTCTCTCCCTTTTCCTACACTCGAATTCCAGTCACCCATGACTATTAAATTTTCGTCTCCCTTCACTATCTGAATAATGTCTTTTATTTCATCATACATTTCTTCAATTTCTTCGTCATCTGCAGAGCTAGTTGGCATATAAACTTGTACTACTGTAGTAGGTGTGGGCTTCGTATCTATCTTGGCCACAATAATGCGTTCACTATGCTGTTTGTAGTAGCTTACCCGCACTCCTATTTTCCTATTCATTATTAAACCTACTCCTGCATTACCCCTATTTGACTTTGTGTTTATAACCCTGTAGTCACTGACCAGAAGTCTTGTTCCTCCTGCCACCGAACTTCACTAATTCCCACTATATCTAACTTTAACCTATCCATTTCCCTTTTTAAATTTTCTGACCTACCTGCACGATTAAGGGATCTGACATTCCACGCTCCGATCCGTAGAACGCCAATTTTTCTATAATCTACTTAATTAACTAAGTTTACAGTCACAGAGTATATACATATAGATAAGTGCAGAACATGAAATAAAATAGAGTGCACGTGCACTGAGTACAGAACATATCAAGAAATCACAAAATGTATACGCAATGAGTACAGAACATATTAACAAATGACATAAAGTGCACACGTACTGTATATATTTTTACCATTTTACAAGAACTAGGATATGCAATGAGTACAAAACATATTAACAAATGACATAAAGTGCACATGCACTGTATATATTTTTACTATTTTACAAGAACTGGGAAAGGAAAGGGAAGGATTGCATCATGGTTGTAGCCCAGTAGGTTGCACGTAGATGCACTGAAAGTCCATATCTTTCTACAGAAACACAACACCAAGTGAGACAATCTGAAGGTCTGTTCCCTGAAGTATTAATCAGTGTAGCCAAGACACTGAAATGTTATACTAATATTTAAGGTATTAATTTGGTAGTACATTAGGTACAGCAAACAGTGGGACCATAATAATATCTCCATCGTTCAAGGTGGTGGACAGCATGATGTGTCAACACCACACTCTTGTAGAATCCATACTCTTTCACCAACGTAGAATTAGTGCAAAATCCAAATGTAGTGCTCCATGATCATGAGGATGGACAGGACAAACGGATATTGCAGTAATTTCTGGTAATTAGGTCAGAAGGTGAAGGACATTAAGTCTTCGGCTAGTCATCATTGAGAATTAAACTAGTCTATCAACCGATTTGAGTAATTGTTGGCACTCTTTGCTTAATTACTAAACATTTCTGTACTATGTATGGAGAATTACATAACATTATTCATAAGTTGTGTTGGCTGGGCCGGTCGCGGTGCAGCGATGCCGGAGCCTGAGTATTATTGTATAAGGTAAAAAGCAGCCTCGCGCATATCTAGTAATGTTATCTTAACTCCCATGTAAATGTTTTAAAAATGTCCTAATAATAATCTTTCTCATATAAAGTAATTTTTAACAAGCAATCATTTCAATTTAAAGAATTTACTAATTTCTCCAATCCATGATCATTTCGATTGTTGCAAAAGAAAAATCAGTTGCTTCCTTTCATAAATGACAAATCTATCGGCCAGCATTGCACAGGGCTGTGCTAAAAAAAAAAAAAAAAAAAAAAAAAAAAAATATTGTAAGAGCAGATATATATACGTTATCCGGCGACTTCATTGCGGTAAGAATTTTTTTCATCTTATTCAGAATGATCTTTCAGGGCCATGACGCAGCACTGCAGACGTCCAAAATGTACCAGGTTAAATTCACAGTCAAATTGTTGAAAAGTTATAAGTGAGCGACAATTTAATTGAGAGGTTTAGGAATTTTTCTGTTTTGAGGTTATACTAAAATGGTAACTAAATTTTGTGGGGAGGTAAAAATGGGAAAGAATTATGTAGGGAGGTTACAAATGAGAAAGAACGAATTTTGTGTGGAGGTTACACCTGGCGACAACCGGGCAGGATCGTAATTTCTTTGTGAATTTCTGAAAAGTAGTCATACATTTTGTGGGGAGGTTACAATCAAACTGGAACCCGCATATAAAGTAATGTGCAGCCCGTCAGTAGTCATTGGCAGCACTGCTGAAGCAACTGGTTTCTTAATACCACTTCTTTGTGCTAGGTATTTTATTGCTATACTGGTATAAGTGCATCTAAAATCTTAATGTTCTCTGCTAACGACTTTACTAAGCATTTAGAACATGTAAGTCTGGGTGCCAAATCTCACATGTGCTGTACTTTATTTCCATTAAACGTACTTACAAAATCAAAACTTTTTAAATATGCGCAGAAAAAATTGATGAGAGGTAGTTTTTCGATGGGGGAGGGCGGTCAGTTTTAATAAGTCTGACAGGGACACAAGATCTCCTCGGTACGATTCTGTGTTTGCAACGGAAAACGTATTGTTCATTTACCAAATTTGTTTCACTTAAACTTATTATTGATTAAAAGTAAAGTTATTAAAATAAAAACAATTGATTGTTTACTATCCGCATTTTCTTGTGACACATGTTGTATTTCCTGGCAGCACATTCTTGTTATCTTACTACACTACTGGCCATTAAAATTGATACACCAAGAAGAAATGCAGATGATAAACGGCTTTGGCCGTAATAACGGCCTTGATACGCATGGGCATTGAGTCAAACAGAGCTTAAAATTGCGTGTACAGGTACACCTGCTCATGCAGCTTCAACACGACACCACAGTTCATCAAGAGTAGTGACTGGCGAATTGTGACGAGACAGTTGCTCGGCCACCATTGACTAGACATTTTCAATTGGTGAGAGACCTGGAGAATGTGCTGGCCAGGGCAGCAGTCGAACACTTTCTGTATCCAGTAAGGCTCGTACAGGACCTGCAACATGCGGTCGAGCTTTATCCTGCTGAAATGTAGGGTTTCGCAGGAATCGAATGAAGGATAGAGCCACGGGTCGTAACACATCTGAAATGTAACGTCCACTGTTCAAAGTGCCGTCAATGCGAACAAGAGTTGACCGAGACATGTAACCAATGGCACTCCATACCATCACGCCGGGTGATACGCCAGTAAGGCGATGACGGATACACGCTTCCAATGTGCGTTCACGTCGATGTCGCCAAACACGGATGCGACCATTATGATGCTGTAAACAGAACCTGAATTCATCCGAGAAAATTACGTTTTGCCATTCGTTCACCCAGGTTTGTCGTTGAGTACGCCATCAGAGGTGCTGCTGTCTGTGATGCTGCGTCAAGGGTAACCGCAGCCATGGTCTCAGAGTTCATAGTCCATGCTGCTGCAAACGTCGTCTAACTGTTCGTGCAGATGGTTGTATTCTTGCAAACGTCCCCATCTGTTGACTCAGGAATCGATACGTGGCTGCACGATCACTTACAGCCATGCGCATAAGATGCCTGTCATCTCGACTGCTAGTGATACGAGGCCCTTGGGATCCAGCACGGCGTTCCGTATTACCCTCCTGAACTCACCGATTCCATATTATGCTAACAGTCATTGGATCTCGACCAACGCGAGCAGCAATGTCGCGATACGATGAACCGCAATCGCGATTGGCTACAATCCGACCTTTATCAAGTCGCAAACGTGATGGTACGCAGTTCTCCTCCTTACACGAGGCATCACAACAACGTTTCACCAAGCAACGCCGGTCAACTGCTGTTTGTGTATGAGAAATCGGGTGGAAATTTTCCTCATATCAGCTCGTTGTAGGTGTCGCCACCGGCGCCAGCCTTGTGTGAATGCTCTGAAAAGCTAATCATTAGTATATCACACCATCTTCTTCCTGTTGGTTAAATTTCGCTTCTGTAGCACGTCATGTTCGTGGTGTAGCAATTTTAATGGCCAGTAGTGTATATACAATTACAGGATGATAATTTAGAACTTTGTGCCACGTGAACAAAAAGAATTGCATGATCTCTCAGAAGGCTATTTCACACAGGACACCACAAAGAAGAATGAATATATGCTCACTGACCGAAAAAGCTGTAACAGAAAACAATGTATGTTTGTACGTGTGTGTGTGTGTGTGTGTGTATTTTAAACGGAGTAAACACGTACAAACACACACACACACACACACACACACACACACACACACAAACAAACAAACAAATACGCAAGCATGTGCATGCGCCTGAGCGCATGCGCACACAGAACCATGAATATCACTAGCGGCTCTTCTACCACGGCATACACTCACCTTCCTCTTCTTTCTGCTTTCTTATCCGACTCCTCTGTAAGCCGCTACAGTTCCCATAATCACCTCAGTTAATCTAGAAGCAAGGTCAAGCGCAGTGCACA
Organism: Schistocerca cancellata; assembly: GCF_023864275.1. Classification (NCBI taxonomy): domain Eukaryota; kingdom Metazoa; phylum Arthropoda; class Insecta; order Orthoptera; family Acrididae; genus Schistocerca; species Schistocerca cancellata. Next base: position 1,008,669,194 of record NC_064626.1, read on the forward strand.
ACATGTAAATCTATGTCGACTAAACTGGAAGACTGTGTCATGCAGTTCACTGAAAATCAAAACTGGAACAATAAAAATAACAAGAGACAAGTAAACGTTACATTATTATCCTGTAAGTGTTAATTGTGTCAATAGTAAGATAACTTTAATATCCTACTCTTTGTGCAATGTATTTTAGCTCCTTTGCAGGCGATGTGGAGGGCGTTTGCCGTTCAGTGTGGGATGCTGTGAGGGCAGCTCGTTAAATATTGCTTAGTAGCTAACATTAGCGACGGGCGAACCATTCAATACTAGTCCGAAGTCTTACAACACCACAAGTTTCTTCGCTCCAAGATGGCTCTGAGCACTATTAGACTTAACATCTGAGGTCATCAGTCCCCTAGACTTAGAACTACTTAAACCTAACTAACCTAAGGACATCACACACATCGATGCCCGAGGCAGGATTCGAACCTGCGACCGTAGCAGCAGCGTGGTTCCAGACTGTAGCGCCTAGAACCGCCCTGCCACTACATTCGGCTTTCGCTCCAATAAAAATGACAATCCTGTGTTGCTAATAGATGTAACAAAATATGTGATGTTACACAACTATGTAGGGTGATAGGGGTATAATTGCAGATATTTTCATTGCTCACTGAGGACAGTGTACTCCACAACATTACATCACTATTTACTTCATCTGCAGACTAATAATTACAGCTGAAAAAAAAATTTCATGCCTACAGCTGAAAAATTTTATTTATTCTTTACGGTTTCGGTACTGGCTACCATCTTAACAGGAGGTAATAATGTACATCAATTGGTCAAAGATAACCTCTACCAAATATGGCAACATCAATTGTTACACGTGATATACTATCACAACAATACTTTGATTTAATTTACACTGTAGTAGATTTACACGAAGTATGGTAAAATGCACTCACTTAATCTTGACGGCGAATAACCATCACAAACTCAGTCAGAACATGTCTAGTTACTGTGATAATTCGCCGCAAGTTGCATTTGATGTTGTAGTATGTAGCGGAGATGTATTTTTGACCAGTTGATGTACATTATTATCTCATGTGAAGATCGCAGCCAATACCGAAAACGATAGAAAATAAATGAAATTGTACATCCCTTGGTGCAAAAAATTATTTTCTCCAAATACTTATCAACTTTACATAATCAGTTGGAAAGAAAAACTTTGTAAATAATTATAGCTATTACGAGTAGTATGATACTACTTTGGTTAGTACCTGCAAGCACATGTGGCAAGTGCTAGCCATTAATGCTTATTTTCCCCGGGGCAGCGGGGGGCAGTGAGAGGCATGGGAACAAAACAGTAGGTCTGTACTGGCAGTCTGTAGTCCACTTGAAACGTCCCCCTAGAAACATTATGAATGACTGTGCTAGTAAGCTTCTACATTATTTGATACAAAGGCAGCTGAGTAAAACTGAACGTACTCAGACAGTTCACTAAACTGAAACACAATTTTTTAGCGCAGCGCAATCTGACTTTCAATAATCCCTACAAAAGAATGGCCCTGACTAACAATAACCTATACCTTTCATGAATCACCTCACAAAATTCTTCGTTACTCGAACTACTGCAATACAGCGAGCGCCAATACTGCTAGCTAAATAAAAAATCCTAGCTACTGAAGGCACTAACTACTGATAGGCACAGTTAGCAAATGAAAGATTTTGATAGAGAACGAACAATGTATTTACCTTAATAATGTTCAAATGTCATCATATATTTATCTATCAATTCATGACATCCAACTTTACAAATTTCCTTTTTCTGGCGGACGTACGTCCAGATCGTCCGCTAATAGTAAACTCTCAAAACTCTGGCATCTCTCTCTCCACATCCACCACTGCTGGTGGCTCACCTCCAACTGCCCAACGCTACGTGCTGTTCACATCCAACTGCCCAACACTACACAAGCGAATATTCCAACAAAATGAGTCCAACCAGTCACCGACTGCACACAGCACAGTCAATGATTTTCATACAGAGCGCTACGTGGCGTTACCAACATAAAAACCTTACAGCCTACTTACACACTTAGTGGTGCAGTTACGATCGTGCAGAAGACATCCGACAGTGAATTATATGACTTTCTTGTGGGAATACTGTTCGACACAGAGAAAAAAAGACAACTAATGCGTTGAAGTGAATACCTATTCAGGTACCAACGATCTCAACATCTGCACTTATACCTAAACTAAAGCCGCGCCGGGTAGCTCTGAGCACTATGGCTCTGAGCACTGTGGGACTCAACATCTTAGGTCATAAGTCCCCTAGAACTTAGAACTACTTAAACCTAACTAACCTAAGGACATCACACACACCCATGCCCGAGGCAGGATTCGAACCTGCGACCGTAGCAGTCCCGCGGTTCCGGACTGCAGCGCCAGAACCGCGAGACCACCGCGGCCGGCGCCGGGTAGCCGCCCGGTCTAGGGCGCCTTGTCATGGTCAGTGCGGCTCGCACCGTCGGAGGTTCGAGTCCTCTCTCGAGCATGGATGAGTGTGTTGTCCACAGCGTAAGTTAATTCAAGTTAGGTTAAGTAGTATACAGGCTTAGGGACCGATGAACTCAGCAGTTTCGTCCGATAAGACCCTACCACAAATTCCAAAACGTAAACTAAAGCAATTTTACTGCCAACGTTTCGACTGTCGGCCTGAAGACGACGGCTCCAAAGACCACCGGTGTCTGTGATAGTTGATTTATACAAACATGCTGGATAAAAAACAATAGTAAATATTCACTTGTGAAAGAGGTGTAATATTTATTTCCATGTACTTCGTAAACTTAATTAAACAGAGGAGAAATGGCAGGAAACATGAACAATAATCTGTTTATATCAGACCATTTGTATTACTTCGTCCAACGTACGTAGAAATAGTTTTTCACATACATACGTGGAGAGGGCAAGGGCGGATTCTCGTAGGGGTATCCAAATCTTCGTTTGATGTTGCGAGGAGGAGTCGGGCCGACTTTTTGTGGGCCTGCAGGAGAGCGATGGCCTGCATGGGAGCGGTGCGCCGCCGCCTGCTGGCGAGTGGAATCCGATGGCGCGGGGCGCACCGCGGCGGCGCTGCCGGCGCCCTGATTCCGCGACGAAAGAAACGCGCAGCCGGCAACACCTGCCGGGCCGCCGGGCAGGGCCGGGACCTCGCAGCTCGTAACGCGGCGCCCAAGTTCGCGCGCAAATAGTTATTGCTTTTCTTCGGCAAGTGCATTCAGGGCACCGTATTTCAGGCGCCGCGCCGGCGCAGTATCGCCCAACAGTCGTCTAATAATGTTCCGCCCGGTTTGTTTCCTCCTGACCTCTTTGCTCCCTCCCGCTCTTTTTCCGCTGACGCTGCCTTCTGAAAGAACGCTGCCGGAACACGGTACCCGTTCACTGCTAGCAGTGTCGACAGGTCTTCGTTTTCCTACATCTGGATCAACTGAATACCATTAGTACCAGTTACCCTCGCTATGGTCCATGTTATGACGATGGTTTAATATTAAGGTGATATACCAGGGTGACGCTCGAGTTTGCAACCGATATTCACGACTTTTTCAATAAATAACGAACTAGTTACATATATGACTTTAGTCTTTTATTGTACACCCTTAAGATTGTATTAAATATTTTTAAGTAAAGATCTTGCACCCAAATTTAAAAATACCGGTCTTAACTTTGACACAGAAGTCAATGTTTTCAACAAGAAAGTCGTCATAAAAACGTACAGCAAAAATCTAAATTAAAATATGTCGCAAAATCCTACGTACTACAGCACATAAAAGCCAGCTCACACGTTACAAATAAGTATAACGAAATTGCATGTACGTTCCATGAGTTGTAGCTCCCACCAATTTCAATATTAAAATTACCAAATAAGCAGCAACCAGTCGCAAAATTATGTTTCATTTATTCACTTTTGCAAATCGATTACAACTGATTAACAGCGATCATCGGTGCTTTCAAAGAATATGTGCCCTGAGTAGTAAAACTGTCTTAAGCAGAGGTCAAACATAAAACTTTATGTTTGACCTCGGCTTAAGACCTTTTACTACTCAGGGCACATATTCGTCGAAAGCACCGATGATACTGGTCAATCAGTTGAAATCGATTTGCAAAAGTGAATAAATGAAACATGATTTAGCGACTGGTTGCTGCTTATTTGGTAATTTTATCGTTTACGGTCGCTGCACAACTTGGGAACCACATGGAGCCCACTATTCATAACTTGAATACTGTTGTTGAAAAAAAGCGTTTGAAGTTTCAACATGTGTTTTTTAATACTGAAATTGAACAAATCTTTGATCAGATATGCCAGCACCCTACATTTGGCCTACTTTTCGCCGGTGTCAAAACACCCTCCTTTTAGCGATGTTATATAGATTAACTGACTCCGCTTACCAATCGAAGCGTATTTTGCACGACTGGGACTGATTTTCGTACTTCTATATGCGTATAAATACGTTTGTCATATTAAATTACTCATGTTTTGCTCCGTATAAAAACAAGTGAAAGCATGCGCGAAACGAGAACGTGTTTTCAGACTTGTTTATCATAAACGAATCATGTTACGAACAGAAAACTTGTTGAGAATGGTATTGTAGTTCACATTAATGTCCTCTGTGATACCATCCGAAACTAACAGGTCACCTAATTCGTCGGTAACTATTAAAGTATTGTAAGTAGGCTGTTTAGGTTTTTTTGTTGGTAACGCTAAGTAGCGCTCCGTATGAAAATCACTAACTGCGCTGTGTGCAGTCTGTGGCTGGTTGGACTCATTGTTCGAATAATCGCTTACGTAGTGTTGGGCAGTTCGATGTGAACAGCAAGTAGCGTTGTGCAGTTGGAGGATCTGGACGTGTGTCCGTCAGAAAAAGGAAATTTGTAAGACTGGTTACCATGATTTGATACTTATATTACGACTTCTGAACCCTATTAAGGTGAATACATTGTTTGTTCTCTATGAAAATCTTTCATTTGCTAACTATGCCTATCAGTAGTTAGTGACTTCACTAGTTAGAATCTTTTATTTAGCTGACAGTATCGGCGCTCGCTTAGTTCGAGTAACGAAGATTTTTGTGAGGTAGCTGATTCATGAGAGGTAAAGGTTATTGTTAGTCAGGGACATTATTTTGTAGGGATTATTGAAAGTCAGATTGCGTTGTGCAAAAAAATTGTCTGTCACTTTAGTGACGATCAGAATAATTAAAGAGAAAACTGTTTGAGTACGTTGAGGTTTACTCAGCTGTCTTTGTATCAAATAACGTAAGAGGTTTTCCAGCACAGTAATTCATAATTTTTCAAAGGGGACGTTATATAGTACTACATTGGTTGCATTCGAGCGCTCTGATGCGGCGGATCCCCATACACTCATCTGCGGTGTTAACGTGTTTTATCATTTATGGCGCTCTGTTTATCAATGAATCCTAAAAATAGACTCTGCGTGGAACATCTTAAGCTGATTAAAAATCAGGCTCAAATGATCATTTCCACTCAGGTCTACCCCATTAATTCAAATGAATGAAAGGAACTTCACATAGGTGCGCTTTTTTGCGATGGTTACTGCGTTACTATTTTTTTAGAATTACAGAAATTTTAGTTATTCTACTGTTAATACAGAGGTAGTTTAGAATGGTACCATGCAATGATTATTTTGGCAACACCTTTCATCTCATTGTGTTTCTAAATCTGTTATATGTAGGCGTAGTACACATACTTCTGCATTACTCATCTGGTGTGCATTTCATCCATAAAGCTTAAACTGCATATGAAGCGTTTTCATGTACGTGGTAAGAATTCCACAGTTAGCTGTTACGGAGAACAAATAATACAATGAGGTTCGCTAATGACATTCTACCAGGGCGTTCTGAATAGTAGTACGTACGAACTTTTAGGGTGAGAACTCTTAAAAGTTTTTAACCAAAACAAACGTTGTTAACATTCTACTTCTTTATTCCTCATGTCCATATGTTTATTTCTCAACCATGTCTCACCCACGCGACGAACACATTTCTCCAAACGAGAGACCAGTTTGTTGATACTGTCACTGTAGAACGTTAAAGTTTGTTGATGAAGCCACAATTTCACCGCTGTTTGCACCGCTTCATCACTGTCAAAGTGAAATCCTCGAAAGTAATATAAGTTTTAGAAACAGACGAAAATCGGATGGAACCAAGTTGAGGTTAGCACCACCGTTTCCTTTGTTACTAGCACGAACAACGAACAACCCACCGTCGCACATTACTGAAGCCCAAACAATCGACACTGTTGACACATTCCATTCTTACATGGATTTCAATTGGAAGCACATTTTCTGCGGTTAGAAACTCTGTTAAACGACGCCATGTTAAGCGCTATAATTCGGCGCCCTTTAGCGGCAGAGGGCTGCAGATATGTAGACATGAAGGACAAAGATGTAGGAAAATAATAACGTTTGTTTCATTTAAAAAGCTTAAGAGTTTTCACATAAATACTTCGGAGGTTTTACTTTGCAGTACCCCATCGTAATTCTGTGAGAGAAGCAAAGGTCTTGCAAGGGCAGTTGAACGGAGTTTACCGGTGATGTCTAATGCCATTGGGAACCGTGTGCACCACGACATTATTATTGTCAATATATTTTGGTTAAATGACAGCATCGGTCGTAAAGATTGATATCCTTCATTTTACACATCGATTTCGCTCACTATGTGATTATCTTCAGTGCATATTATTCGAACCTTGTTGACCCGTATCATAATAACACAACATTTCCTTTGAGGTTTAACATGTATTGTGATGATTACGTCCAACATATATCTTCACTTTTACTGCATACAATACCTCTTAAATTACAGAAGAACTTATCTTGTGAGTTTAGCAGTTGAGTGTATGTTGGATCGACAACTGCGAAGGTCACAAGAGAGGTTGTTCTGTAATTTCAAAACTGTTGTATACAGTAAAAGTGAAGATATATCTGTTGGAAGTAATCATCACAGTATATGTTATACCTCATAGAAAATGTTGCGTTGTTATGACATGGGCCTACAACTTCCAATAGTCCGCACTGAAGATGGTCTTACAGTGACCGAAATCGATCTGTAAAGTAAAGCATTTCAAACTTTACGACCGATGCTGTCGTTCATCCAAAATATGTGGAGTGTATAGTGTTTTGAAACTAGACTATAACATGATCGCCAATGAAATAAAAGCAGCGGTAATGAAACATCGTCGATTGAAATAGATGATGCACACGGAGTTGCAATAGAAAATGACACACTAAAAGTGGTAGGTTTATTTTGTTCTTTGAACAGTAAAATTAGTGATCAACACCTAAGTAGAGAGGATATGAAAGCAAACTCATAATAGGAGGAAAAGTAATTCTGAAAGACAGGACGTTGTTAACATCGAATATTGCTATATATGTTAGGTCTTTTCTGAGGTTACATGTCAGGTGTCTAGCCTTATACGATAGTGAAACGTGAGTAATTAACATTTCAGACCAGAAGAGAATAGAAAATTTTGAAATGTGGTGCTACAGAAGGACATAGAAAATTTTATCGTTAGATGGAATTCCTGCAGAGGAAGTTGTTTCCTTCAGTTTGAAGGCGGGTTTGATGAAGGTCTCCATGCCACTTTGTACTACGCAAACCTTCTCATTGCCGAATAACTACTATAAAAAAGGAACTAAAGAAACTAAACTCTGCTCAAGTAGGTCATGAAGTCCGAAGGGCTGCCGTGTCATCTTCAGCCCTCAGGGGTCACTGGATGCGGATGTGGAGAACACGTGCTCAGCACACCGCTCTCCCAGCCCTATTTCCGTTTACGAGACTGAAGCCGCTACTTCTCAATCAAGTAGCTCCTTAGTTTGCCTCACAGGGGCTGAGTGCACCCCACTTGCCAACAGCGCCTGGCAGACCGGATGGTCACCCATCCTAGTGCTAGCGCAGCCCATGAGATCTTAACTTCGGTGATCTGACAGGAACCGGTGTTGCCACTGTGGCAAGTCCTTTAGCGAACAACTATTATAAGTTATATCAATGCGAACCTCCTTAATGCATTCATAACTTCCCTCCAGTTGATTCCTTGAGGTCTCAAAATGTGTCCCATCAATTGACCCGTTCTTTTAGGCAAGTTATGCCATAAATTTCTTTTCTCTCCTATTCTTTTCACTGCCTCATTATTAGTTATGCTATCTACCCACCTAACCTCCAGTATTCTTCTGCAGCACCCCATTTCAAAAACTTGACTTTTCTTCTTGCCTGATCGACATTTCACTATTATACAATGCTTCACTCCCGACAAACACCTTCCCGAAGAGACCGTCCAGCACATAACACTTTATTCGATGTGAACAAATTTCTCTTCTTCGGGTACTCCTTACCTGCCATCGCCAGTCCACATTTTATATCCTCTCTACTTCGGCCATCATCAGATACTTTACTGCCCAAACAGCAAAAGTCATCTACTGCTTTCAGCGTCCCACTTCGTAATCTGATTCTCAACGCTTCACTTGATTTTTTTCGACTACATTCCAATACTCTTGTTTTGCCTTTGTTGTTCATCTTACATACTTCATCCAACACAGTGTCCATTCCATTCCACTTCTATTCCAAGTCCTTTGCTCTCTCTGACAGTTACAATATCATCGGTAACCTCAATATATTTATTTCTTTCCCCTGACTTTAATCCTTTCTCCAGATTGTTCTTAAGTTTCGTTTCCAGCTTGTTCATTGTACAGATTAAATAACATCTGGGTCAGGATAGGCTACAAACTTGTCTCACTCTCTTCCTAACCACAGCTTTCCTTTCGTGCTCCTCGACTGTTGCAATCGGCGTCTGGTATCCGTAGAAGCTGTAAATAGTCTTTCGCCTCCTCTGGTTTACCTACATTACCCTCAGAATGTCAATGGGTGTATTCCACTCAAAATTGTCAAAAGCTGTTCCTAGGTGTACAAATGATATGAATGTAGTTTGTACTTCCTTAAATTATGTTCTATAAAAAGTTGTAAGGTGAGTATTGGCTCGTGTGTTCCCACATTTCCCCGAAACAAACTGATCCTCCCTGAGTAGCCTTCTACCAGCTTTGCCATTCTTTCGTAAATAATTCGTATACTGCTCGAACAGTCCACGGGTGTACTGCCGGTCCATAGTGTCCAACGGGCACAATATTTCCGCGATCAGACATGTCGCCTTCGTCAGGTGCGCTAACGAACTGAGCTCCTGAGGGCGGGCGGCCGTCCTAAGCCCCCTTCCCCCGCGAGGCGTTCTCTCCGCGGTCCGTGCCCGCAGCCGAGCGTCGGTGGTCGCTGAGAGGCTGGCGTCGGCTTCTGGGGTGGCGTCGGTGTAAATGCATCGTCCGCCCTGGCCGCTCCTTCGTTTTCTATGCTGAGCCTCTTTTTAATTAGACTCAGTGCTGGTTCCCACGCCTTGCTCAGCGGACCGCGGAGAGAACTCCTCGCGGGGGAAGGGGACTTAGGACGGCCGCCCGCCCTCAGGAGCTCAGTTCGTCAGCGCACCTGGCGATGGCGACATGTCTGATCGCGGAAATATTGTGCCCGTTGGACACTATGGACCGGCAGTACACCCGTGGACTGTTCGAGCAAGAAATACGACGGGACAAGTTGAAGAATCAAATTCGTATACTATTTTCCAACGATAACTTATTAAACTGATAGTTCGGTAATATTCACACAAGTCAACCCTTACTTCCTGTGAGGCTGAAATTTTTACATTCATCTTGAAATCTGAGGAAATTTTCCCTGTGCAATATATCTTGCAGACTAGCTGGAACAGCATTGTCACGTGTGGGTCTCCCAATAATATCCGTAGTTGTGACGGAATGTTTTCTAATCTGTGGGCCTTGTTTCGAATTACATCTTTCAGCGCTCTGTCAAATTCTTCTCACACTATCACCTTTCCCATCTCATCTTCGCCTACTTAGTCTTCCATTTCTATTACATTACTTTCAATTTCATATTCCTTGCATCACCCCTGTATACACTTCCTTCATCTTTCATCTTTCCCTTCCTTGGTTAGTAATGGATTTCCGTCTGAGCTCTTGATAGTTATGAACCTGCTTCTCTTTTCTCCAAAGCATTCTTTAATTGCTCTACAGGTGGCCTCTACCTCTTCCCTAGTGATACATGCTTCCATAACACTGAGTTTGTCCTCTAGCCATTGTACCTAGCAATTTTGCACTTTCTATCAACTTCATCGTTTAGAGGTCCGTATTCCTTTCGCCTGTTTCATTTGCTCAATTTTTATACTTTTCCTTCAATCAGTTAAATTCAGTATCTTGTGATGTATCCCAAGTTTTCTTCTAGAACTTGTTTTTTCACGTATCTACCTTTCCCTTAACTATATTTATGGTTCTATGGCTTTGAATTTGTCCTCTATCCATTCCTGCTTAGCCATTATGCACATTCTGTCACTAGATTTTTGTATTTTCCTCTTTTATCAATCAAATTCAGCATCTCCAGTGATATCCAATAATTTGCGGTGGGCCTTGACTTCTTATCTGTGTGATTCTCTGCTACATCTCTCAAAGTTACTCATTCGTTTTCACAGCATTTCTTTGTCCTGTTTCAGTTAGTCGTTGCCTAATGCTCCCTCTGAAACTCTCAACAACCTCTCTTTCTTTCGACTTATTATACATCATGGCCTACGCTAGAAAAGTATGATTAACGGTTCAGAATGGCTAATAAATCTTTAACGTTTTAAGTTAGATTCGATCTTTGACCAATTGGCGGTGATGTTCTACTGGTGTACGAAAATGAAATTTAGAGGAATATTGTAACATTTATTGATCGGAATTATGGTGCCAAGGGCCTCTTATAAAGTTTACACACTGTGCGTTCATAAACAACTACTAATAGTAGCTCTAGTATTTTTATCCGCCAACGGTATATTTTTTTGCTACTTTAGCACAAAAACGCATACTGCTTGGTTCTGGTGTGATCTTCACTGTACTGCGTTAATTAAATTGCTTATTTGCAAAGCATCAAATACGATATGTGAGTTTCATAAGCACTTAGAAAAATATGGCAGCTGATCGGCTTTTTTATGTCAAAGATATTCTGGACAGAGGTCCGCACAGAGGAATGCCTGAGCTATGAGAATTCGATCGTTGCATCAAAATAAAATTGTTTTGTTTATCAAAATAGGAAAAGAATTCTTCGACCCCTAACCGTACAAGGCACAAATGGCACTAGTGACCCAACTTGGACGTTAACTGCATTTGTCAAAGAGGAAAGTTCGATCTTTGTACCATATTTGATGCAAGGCAAAATGGACCCAAAATTGAATACTTCCACTTCTGAATCGTTTTATGACAGTAAAATATACATATATGATTCTACTGCTCATATAATTGGTAGGTTAAGTTGCACTCAGCAGTGGGCAAAGTTCGAAATTTTTACCACGCTTGGTCTAGCACAATGGACACACAAATCAGATATTTCCACACATATATTCTTCAATAACGTAAAAAGATACACTTGGCACTACTGATCTATGTTACACTTTAAGATGCACTCGGCAGTGGCTGATTTAAAGTGTCGCACATTGGAATCTACATGGGATATCATACTGAACAACAGTAATACACTTACATATGTGTAAGAAGCAAGGCTTCTTATGCTTTCAATTACCCACTTTCACATAATTTTGAAAGTAAGGCAAACATTATAGTGTTTCCTATGCGAGCGTATTAACTTTATTTTGCAGAATAGAACGTCCATATTCCTCCATGTACTGTGCTTAAAGTAATTTGTAAATCTGGCGTGTTCTTTTTCTAATACAGAGAATGAAAGGTCTCTGTTGGATTCCTTTCATGTTTAATTTCTTAAATCTGTTGCCATTTATGGAATAAATTCCTCTTCTAAATGTACTGTGGCGTTTCTGACTATCTGGGAGGAGACTGAGCAGTGGAACGTGTTACTTTTACACATAAACAAGAACGATCTGTCACACTACTACACTTTAAAGCACAGTTTATATGTAATTCTTATATGTAATTCATGTCACACAGTCTCATACGGAACCTACATCCGCTTTCTTTTATATACTGTATATGATAAGATTCTGTCATCCCCCTTCCCTTTTGTGTGAGAGGATGAATGAGCATATGTATTTCTAGTTGCATGCTTGAGGGTAGCAGACAAGGCTGTCTGCTAGAGAACAGTAGGACCAACGTCGGAACAGGTAGCTACGCTTCCTAAAAGCAAAGAGGTTTCTATCCTTAGTATGGTCCTGTCCGTCCGTTGTCATGTTGGTATAGGAAGCTGCCCCTCTGGCCACTTCCGTTGGTCTTTGTGAGCCACCCCTGAGGAAGCATGCTCGGCAGTAGGGCAGTTGCAGTGTGGCCGTGGTGAGCGTCTGAAGTGGTAAGATCTCCGGCTAAGAGCGTGTCTGTTAAGTCCGTAGGACAATGGATTTCTTAAGTTCAGCCTAACTGAAAATTTAATCACCTTTATTTCGGATTTAGGTCTAAAATATCCGATGTTATCTTAAATTGCAGCGCAGTGTAATTATCGTGTGAAGTTCAGATTATTTTCCGGTAGTTGCTTTGTTACTACTTTGTGAGTAAAGTGGAACCACGTGTTGATCAGTAACTCTAACTAAGTTCATCAATCTTAAATCCGAATGTGCGTGAGATTATAACGTCTCGTCTTGAGAATATTTTTTTAATATAGCAACTTTTCTTTATGCTTTTCTTTATGTTCAACCCACGTGGGGTGTACTTTGCGAGACCAGTACCACGTGCTTATATAACTGTTTCACCCATCAGGTTAATAGTAAGACGTTAGTAACCAGTTCAAGGTTTTTCTTTTGTCAATTGCTTTTCGATCTAATTTATTTTAATTATCAAAATTATTGTGGAGTTGTACGCTTTGTGTAAACCAAGTTGACCACGTGAAGCATGTGGTGTAATCATCAAAATAGCCCTCAGCTATTCTTTTTGCGAAGTCTTCACAAAGAGTTAATATGAATTTAGTATACCAGTGTGTGGTAATTACATGACGGACAGGATTGTGGTATGAACGTAATTTCTTTGGGTAAAAACTGAATCTGTTGGTTGTGGTTAATTTCTTCTTGCTTATGTTTCAATATTCTTCGTGTGTTATTTTATGAATGCAGTGTTGTATGCTGTCTCACAATATTGGCTCCATATTTTATGTGTTCCGTAAGATTACAATCTCACATTTTTTCAATCGTAAATAAGGCACCAGCTCAGTTATAACTCACGTATAATATGCTGAAATTTCAATGAACAATCTTAAAATAAATTTCCAAATATAAACTGATTTCTTTCTTTTTATTTAAATTCTCCTTTTTTATATATATATTACCGGTTTTGTATGACTATTAAAAGATTATCATTAATGTTAGTCTGCTTAGTAAACCTAGACTTAATATCTAATGAAACAGTTGCCCAGTAATCCACGGTTAACGTCCCCAGACACATCACGGCTTTTAACCCACTTTCATTGTCAATTAGCACCGATTTCAGCAAATTAGAGTTACAACATTACACATTCAGCATAGCAAATTAAAGTAACAACATTACACATGGCGACCCTGTTCTGTGATTCCGCTAGACTCTGGAACCTCTGAAACGTTAGATTGCGAGCGTGTTATAATCTTAATTTTTTTTCCTACAGCGCTCAAACAACTTCTGTGTTGTTTCCGAGCAGACTTTCAAAAGATTCACGGCGTTGTTGATCGGCGTTGCGTTGTTTGTCTTGTTTTGTTTTTTATACTTGTGTGTTTTATATGTCTGTGTGTTTTTTATTCTCGCTTGTAAATTCCACTGTTTCGATCTAAGAAAAATTTGTTAGCGTGTGAAAAAGTGCGTACTAGGTTGGGTATCTTTCGTGTGACTGTCGTAATTTTTGTGGGACACATTTATTTTGATTAGTGTGTCGCATACCAGTTATAAATTGCACTAATGCAGACACGTAACCAAACTAAAAGTAAGCGGTCCGACAACCTAACCAACATGGACCAAGGGGATAATTTAATTTCGAATGTTAACGCGTCGGGCGGTTCCGAAAATGCAATGGGGAATACTTCAGACGAAATGCAAGACAGGACGAACGGGCTCACATCAGAGCCACAAATTAATTTGCCTCCAACTAACCAAATTGATTTGGCAGAACTCATGAAAGCCTTATTGCAACAAAATAAAGAATCATTTGAAAAATCGTTCCGAGAACAAAAAGAATCATCCAAAAAATCGATCCGCGAGCTAGGCGAACAAATGACGCAGAAATCTGAAAAATCGATCCGAGAGCTAGGGGAACAAATAGACGAAAAACTAATCCAGCAGACAAATAAAGTCGACAAGTCGATGCAGAGAGTGTCCGATGATATCTCACAAAGAATAAACAATCTGGCAAGTGAGATAAAAAGTGATATTATGAAAGAATTAGGCCGTACATTTGAACAAATCGATGATCGTCTGCAAGCCTTAGAACAGAGCAAGCGAAGGGGCGATGCCGAATCTAAAGAAAGCGAAGAACGGCTGCTTAGGAATTTTCTAGAGCTGAGGGAAGAATGCCAAAGGGAGCACCAGCAGGTACTCTCGAGTGTCCAAGAGGCGGAAACGCATTGTCCCACGTCCGTTAGAAACACAATAGCGGACAACAATTTAGCGATCCACGCGTTGGAACAGCAAATAGAACAATTGAAGCAGACTGGGGCGGAGGACAAGAGACAAATTGATGATAAGATTGCGGCATTAGCGGACATTGTAGGCACGATGAAGCTGACGGAAAGCGAGAACAATACTACACCGGTAGCGGCCGCAGAGACCGAAGAAGTGCGTTCGCTTCTTAGATTTCAGAAGGGACAGTTCGAAGTGAACAGGCAAAACAGAGCTGTAACAGGCGAATTACAAGAACGCGTGGCGCATCTGGAAAACCGCATGGCGTGTGATTCCGAACTCGCCAATAGCATTAAAAATAGCCGTACGAACAGTGCAGAGAGGGACTCCGGCCACGAGGGAGATTTTGATGACAGGGAAGAATGTAATTTGAGGGGCAGACATGAGAATAATAGAAACATTCAAGGGCCTCGCCAGGAGAAAATGCGGGGATTTGATTTCAAACATTTCCTTACGGTGAGAAAGTTTGAGATATTCCGAAATTCGCAAAAAGGAATACATCCACGAGCATGGCTCGAGCAATTTGAGTTCTGTCTTCCTCCCGACTGGGCAAGTTCACATAAGATAGAATATATGTGTGGCTATTTGGAAGGCGAACCGGCGATTCGCATGAGGTCGGCAGCGCGTCACTGCAACTCCACTCGGGAGTTTCGACAAGCCTTTCTGTCCGCCTATTGGTCGGAAGCGGCACAAGATAGGGTCAAACATGGCATAATTATGCTGCCAAATTTGAACCAGTCTGGTTTCGGCAGCCCTGCACGTCTATTCGACCACATGCTGCAGGCAAATCAATTTTTATACGACCCATACGGGCCTGCGGAACTAATTAGGATATGCATCACCAAATTGCCGATGCACTTGCGGCACGTCATTCTTGCGGGACGATGCAAAGAGGACGTGGAAACGTTTAAAACACTTCTCCAAGATTTGGAATATAATACAGCAGAATGCCCGCCTAATCAGGCACAAAGTTATTACGGGGCACAGCAGCGCGATCGCAGTCGTGGCCGTAGTACTAATCAACGGCGTGACTGGTCGTCGCGACGCGAACGGAACAATAATCGGGACCGGCCGTATAGAAACTGGGGTGACAGTCGCGAACACAGGTGGAACAACAGAAATGATCGAGGACGTAAACAGAATCGTGAACGGAACAGTTACGGCAACCAGAATCGATATCACGGTGAACACGGTGGGAATAGGACTGTAGGCGGAGCACCTCATGATGTTGAAATTCGGCCGGCTAACCCTAGACATAATCCAGCAAATGGAAATGAACAAAACCGGCAATGACAAACGATCAGCGCAGAAGGCGCCCAATCGGAACAAATGAGCGACATGGCAAAGGACTGCATACGGTATATAGAGAGGGAAGATATTAGAGAGGATTTGTTGCAAGAAACTACGAGTGCTAAAATTTCTGGCATAAATCCAGTCGTGACAGTTGCAGTAAACGAAATATGTTTTAAGTGTGTCATTGACACTGGAAGCCCTTTCTCGATAGTGAGCGAGGCAGCATTTCAAAAATGCGAAGGGACTGGGACTTGGCCCGTTTTTCAAGTGCGAGGAATAAAGGTGAAGGGCGCAATCTACGGTAAGAGCATAGAAATCCGAAGGCAGACTCGGCTTGATTTTACCTGCCAGGGAAGAGAGTTTGAGTACAATTTCTTTGTGCTCCCAATGCTGAATGTGGCAATGATTTTAGGAAATGACTTAATGAATGCCCACCATGCAGTAATTGACATGGGTGGAGGAGTAATGACAGTTCATGTTGGGGATCAGCCAATTAATTTAGTATTTGATGAATGCATATTACGTGCCGAATCAGAAATTAGTTGCCTAAAATTTCAAACTCAAAACGAGTCGCAACCCAGACTGGAGCTACTCGTGAACTACGTAAGTGAGTCGTGCTCTACGTCTGGTGAGCAGGGAAAAGATGTTGCTTTTGCTGATGCACTGAGAAAGAGCATCGCGGGTGTCAGAACCACGGACAGGGAAAAGGAGAAATTGTATTGCCTACTTAGGAATCATGAACGGGTATTTTCTGAGACTCCCGGGGCGATTAAGGGTTTTACTTACCAATTCAGGGTACGTGAACATCAGAAGTTTTCTGTTAGACCATACCCTATTCCCGTGGCATATAAAGCCCAGGTGGAGAAGGAAATAAACAAGATGTTAGAACAAGGAATAATGGAGCGGGCAGTAAGCTCGTACAACTCACCCTTGCTTGTCGTGCCAAAACGCGACAACTCGGTTCGTTTGGTGCTAGACTCGAGACAGATAAACACAATTATTATGTCGGAAACGGACAGGCCTGAGAGCCTTGAGGAACTCTTACAACGTTTCCACGGGGTAAAGGTACTATCATCTGTCGACCTCCGTTCGAGTTTTTGGCAAATCGTGCTACACCCATCTTGCAGATTATATACTGCGTTCCTGTGTTACGGAAATT
Organism: Schistocerca cancellata; assembly: GCF_023864275.1. Lineage (NCBI taxonomy): Eukaryota > Metazoa > Arthropoda > Insecta > Orthoptera > Acrididae > Schistocerca > Schistocerca cancellata. The sequence goes on from NC_064626.1 coordinate 1,008,686,296, forward strand.
GTTTCCAATTCCGGCGCCTCCCGTTCGGACTAAATGTCTCATCAGCTGCTTTTATAAGGGGATTAAATAGCATTTTACCTGATGATTTGAAACAGCGAGTGACAATTTACGTGGATGACATATTAATTGCGGAAAAGTCGTGGGAGGACCATAATGACGTTCTGAACAGACTACTGGATGTTTTTGAGAAGGCAGGTGTAACAGTCAACTTAGATAAGTCACAGTTCGGACGAGAGAACATAAAATTCTTAGGCCATATTGTCTCAGCAAATGGAATACAACCTGACCCGGAGAAAATTGCGGCGATAGCGGAGTGTGCAATGCCGACAAATAAAAAACAGTTGCGCGCATTCTTAGGCCTGTGTAACTTTTATAAGCGATTTATAAATTTTAGTGTACTTGGTACACCCCGTCTATGTGGACTAACAGGGAAGAACGCTTTGTGGGTCTGGGATCAAGAGGCACAGGATGAATTTTATAAATTGAAAAAGGCATTGGTAGAGGCTCCCATCCTCGTGCATCCCGACCTGACACAAGAATTCTGTTTAATGACGGACAGTTCCTTGTCAGGATTAGGTGCGGTACTGTTTCAAACGGAAGGAAATGATGATATTACAACTTGGAAAACAATCTCGTTTGGGAGCAGGGTGCTCTCTCGATGTGAAAAAAATTATTCTGTGACGGAACTCGAAGCACTCGCGATAGTTTGGGCATTCTCAAAATTTAGGTATTTTTTATTTGGGAGGACCACCAAGGTGTACACTGACCATCGTGCACTCCAATTTCTTATGAGCACAAAAATCACGCATGGGAGACTAGGACGCTGGGCACTATACCTACAGGAATATAACTTCACTGTAGAATACATTCCTGGACAAAAAAATGTAATTGCTGACGCTCTATCGCGCATTCCTATAGGTTTGGTTCACACAGAAGAAAGGGAACTGGGTGAAAATAATTTTAGCATCCTATACTTACAGAATGTAGCGTTCGAGAATTTTGTTACCACCTCTTTAGGGAGTATAGCGGACGAACAGGATAAGGACGCAGTATTGAAAGATATAAAGACGAAGTGGGAGGACAAGGAGAATGTAGGAATACGCCAGTACTACTTAGTGCGCAATAGAATATTATTCAAGAAACGAGCCCCGGACGACTCCAGATGGGTGTTGGTGATTCCGGAGGAACTCGTAAACAAAATTATATGGTACATACACTTGAGTTATGGTCATTTCGGAGCACAGAAATGTTGTGAAAAACTGAAAGAGACATGCTATTTTAATAACATGCTACGGCGTATTCGTGGTGTACTTAGAGTGTGCGGACCTTGTCAGTGAGCAAAGGCGGCCACAGTGACTTATGCTGCATCATTGCACCCGATAATACCAAGAAAACTTTGTGACCTCGCGGCCGTGGATCTATTTGGGCCACTAATAAGATCTAAAGCAGGTTTTGCATATGTTTTTGTAGCGGTGGAGCTAACCTCCAAGTTTGTGTGTCTGACTCCGATGAAGCGAGCCACAGGAAGGGCAGTGGCAACTGCATTTGCAAAGCAGTTTCTGCATGAAGTTGGGAGCGTGAAAAGGGTTATCTCGGATAATGGACCACAATTTAGATCGCAATACTGGCAGCGGATGCTTCGAAGAAGAAGAATTAAACCTATATATATATATCTCTTTCACCCCAGCTCGAACCCCAGTGAGCGTATTATGCGTGAATTAGGAAAATTATGTAGGTTATACTGCAGTCGTGATCACCGATCGTGGGACATACACCTAAAAGGATTTCAGAACATAATTAATGAGTTGCCTAATACGTCAACAAAGCTTCCGCCAATCACTGTGCTAAAAAACAAGGAGCCCCCAAGCAAATTCAGAGAGGTGGTGCCTTGGCCACTAGAGCCGAGACTACGCCGGAACGCAATTGTTGACTTAGCTTTACGCAACATCAAGCGTGCAGCAGAAGCCAGAGTCAAGGCGTATAAGAAACACGTGAGAAAAACAGTGTTTCATGTAGGACAAAAAGTTCTTATCAGATCACACAAGCTGTCTAACAAACGGTCAGGTGTCTGCAAGAAATTTTTTAATCTCTTTAACGGCCCGTATCGGATAAGGAAGATTCCCCATAAAAACGCCATAGAAGTGGAAACTCTTCGATCGAAGAAATCAAAAGGACTACACCATGTGTCAAACGTAAAACCATACATTGAGTAGAAAGAGCAGTGAGGAGTAGAGAGGACGGTGAAGAGAGACAATTGATTAGTTTAAATTTGTAACATGCATTTTGAATAATATGTTGGTAAAAATAGTGATAAAGATGTTTCTATGTGATGGATTGAAGTGATGTTTTAATTTTTTTTCTTGTGCAATTAGGATTTAGTTTGATTCAAACGTGAAGATAAAAGGTTTCTTTGTGAACGAGTAAAATGCTGTTTATGTTTTTTTTTGTGTGTAAATTGAATGGAGTCGCTCCTGAGAGAAGCAAGATCGTTGCTGAATTAGTGCATAAACTCAGGGGAATATCCGATCTGTGGGTATTATGGGTCTGGCAAACCCAGGTCCCCAGCTGTTAGTAGCCTTGTTTCCGATTTTCTGCTTTCAGTGCTACTATCTATCTATTACTATTCTATATCTGTCAGTATAAATGAGGATCTCTTACTATAGTATGCGTGCTGTATGAATATTTTAAGATAGGAGAACTCTGAGAAAGGAATGAGTAAGTTTGGAATCTTGAAAACAGGATGCGATAATACGATTGTTGAACCATTGGCTTCCAATATGCGATGATATGTTAATATTGATGATATATGTTTTTTTTTTTTTTTGTTCTTTATAGCTGAGTACGTAAAGTGCTGTCTGTGGATTTCGTAAGTATATTGATTCCCTTCAAGGTGAAAGAAGAATTGTGGTTTGTGTAATTTACGTGGCTCTGAAATATTATTGTGGTAGTCAAATACGAGCAGCTTTTCAGCAAATGGAGAATGGAACGGAAATATGGATCCTTTTTGTAGTCTTGATTGATGTTGAGCCAAAGCCTAAAAAAAAAAATTATTCTGCGTTAATACTTGTCCTAGAAAAGCGACGTTTATGTGTTTTGCTGATGCTGTGAGCATTACAGCTTACTGTTTTCGCTGGTGCGGGATGCACTGCAGCCTATGTGATTTGTACTGAGGAAATTTCCCTCTTGAAGGTAGAGGATGATTAAATAATTTTGATTATGAGAACGAAGGAAAGCTTGGTTTAAGGTAATAAGGATAAAGCAAAACATTTGTCATTTAAATTACAGGAGGATTCGGACCTTTTGTGTCTGTTGTAAGTTCAATATGTTAAGATGATACTGTTTTACAGAATAGAGGTGACCACAATTTTGTCATTCATGAGAAATGAATCCAGAATAACCACCACAGGCGAAATAACTGATTTGGAAGCGAAAGGTAACGTAAAGAAGGAACGAAATCGCAGCAAAATGGGTAAGAAAATGTAATATAACCTGTATAATGCAAATATTTTTAACCTTCTCAGAGTCATCTGCGTGATTAATTGTTGTGATAACGTAATTTTAGGTGAAATTTTCTTACTGTTTTATGTGTGAATATATGAGTATGATAAATGTATAATTGCGAGTCTCTTTTCAGGTGTGCGAACTGGTATAAATGTTTTGGCGTGTAAATAACCATTGTTCTTTTTAATGTGTATGTTTAAGGAAAGTTCTCCATATTTATCATGTGACAAGAGGTATGCCGCGAGCGTCAAGAAGAGGACGAATTAGAACAATGTTGTAGTGGTATATACACGGTGTTGAAATAGCATTGAAGTAGCTTACTGGGTTAACTAGTAGTGGATAGAAGTAGAATATTGAGTAATGCATGTTTATGCGTAGTTAGTTTGTAGAATAGACAACAGGTGTGCATGTATGTGTGTGTAAATAACATGTGAACCCTATGCTGTCCTGACCTATACTTGCACAAGGCATAATCCTATTCATTTTAGTGAATTAATAAATAGCATTTGATTTATTAAAACGTAAGTGAACCACATTAGTGATGTGGATTTAAATATTATATTGTCAGTTCATTTAAATTTTTATTTTTATACTGTCAAGTCATTTCACTTTTATTTTTTTTTTACATTGTCAAGTCATTTAAATTTTATTTTATATTGTCGATTCATCTAATTTTTTTTATTAAAAAAAATATTAAGTCTCACTTTGTTCTTAAAAATTGTGAAAGACAATACTAAGTGGTATTATGTATGACATTGTGTAATCACATAACGATGATGAAAAATTTCTGTGAATGCAGTTGAGAACGTGAAAGCGAACCGGCAAAACTCTTAAGAGACAGCGGGAGCAGCCGGACTAGTTGTAAACTGGCGGGTTTCCCAGCAGGACACGCTGTCAGCCAGGCCACTTTGGGAGCGCGGCCGACAACAAAAGAAGGCACGCGGCAAACACTTTCCCTTGTACCTGGAGCTAATGGGCGGCCGCCCCGGGCGACCCTTCCTCGAGGCGATGACCTGAGATGGGCGAGCGGTCCACCGCGCGAAAATCCATCTGCTGGCAACGCTCCACACGCACGCGACCGTGACGAGACGGCCGCGGTGAAACAACACAAGGGGCGTGGAGCCTTTTGACAGGTACTGCCCAGAGAAACTTGCAGACGTCAACGACGCCTATCGACATTTCCTGATGGATGCCTACTGTCAAGCGACAGTAAATCATGGTTCGATGTTCTCTGGTCGCTAAGGGTGGCACAAAAGGAGAGTCATTAAGTGTCATCCTTGCCCAGGAATATCAAACTGGCGAGCCAATTGAGGATAACCCAAGAATGTAACAATACAAAGGGCGTGGAGCCTTTTGACACATACTGTCCAGAGTAACTGGCAGACTTCAATGACGCCTATCAACATCTCCTGACGGATGCCCACTGTCAAGCGACAGTAAATCATGGTTCGATGTTCTCTGGTCGCTAAGGGTGGCACAAAAGAAGAGCCATTAAGTGTCATCCTTGCCCAGGAATATCAACCTGGCGTGTCAAACGAGGATACCGCACGAATTTGACAACACAAACATGGAACCAAATCGAGATGACGTGACATGGGAGAAACTTCATGAGAGGGCAGAGACGGCGGGATCGCACGCAACAGATGGACAAAAAAAAATCCCTACTGACAGCTGCGGCGACGAACCCCGCCTCTTTCCCCAATATTGTGCCTCGGAACAGTGGAAGTACTGAGTGTGTCAGTGAACAGTGATTATACGGTTCTTAGTCCAGTGCATATACGTGTGTTTTCTGTCAGAGAAACTCTGACTCGTGTGTTTTGCAGGAGTTCGATTTATTGGTGTTTATTAGACTGACTCTTGTATTTTGCAGGTGTTCTATTTATCTTTTTTAGACTTTGACTCTTGTATTTTGCAGGTGTTTCATTTATAGGTGTTTTTTTGTTTTAGATGTTGACTATTGTACTGTTTTATTTAACAATGTTTGTTTTTGTGTGATGTATTAGATTTGTGATATTTTGTTTCGTAAATTCATTGCTGTGGCCTTGCTTCGTTTATCAGTCAGATAGCTTTTTATTCTCATTGAACTGTGATCGATTAGCCTTTGCATGGGGCATATTTACTGTGAGGAACCCCTTAAGGGTAACAATCACATAATTATTGTAGTTTCAGTATAATGACACAGTGCTCATTATTTGCTAGCTAATTGAAATATAGTAGAGTGATTAAATGAGTGCCACATAGTTATTTTAATTCTACAAATTATTAGTTTTATACGATATAGAATTTTTTTGCGATAACCACTTTGTAAAACATGTTTTTTCTCTTATCATTTTGTTGCTTTTGCAGATTGTGCATTGTAATGTTCTGCTTTTTTAATACCGATGTTATGTGATGTTCTTTTTTTAATTGCTGTGGCACCTTTGCTATTTTCATAAATTTTGCTTGTTAATAAACAGTCATAAATTTTCCTGTGATCAGTTGGCTCTTGCAATGAGCAAATACTGGTGAACTCCATAAGGGTAACAACCAGAAATTGTTTTCATATTAATGACACAGGAACCATTGTTTTTACTTGCTGACCGAATTAGGTCTACACTACCTTTTAAATAGGTGTCACAGATTGTGTTCTTTTTTTGCTGTTTGAAATTGGTAGATTCTAAAGATGTGTTGAAATTATTGTGTTTTAGCAAGTAGCTGGTGTCCTTTTGCCTTTTCTTTTACACTTTTGGTTTAAGTAGGGTGTGAGAAGCCTGCTTGGGAATGTCCTAGCATGGCCAGAAAATTCCCTGCACCGTCTTTTCCCGGAGCGTTGGGGTTATGAAAGGTCTCTGTTGGATTCCTTTCATGTTTAATTTCTTAAATCTGTTGCCATTTATGGAATAAATTCCTCTTCTAAATGTACTGTGGCGTTTCTGACTATCTGGGAGGAGACTGAGCAGTGGAACGTGTTACTTTTACACATAAACAAGAACGATCTGTCACACTACTACACTTTAAAGCACAGTTTATATGTAATTCTTATATGTAATTCATGTCACACAGTCTCATACGGAACCTACATCCGCTTTCTTTTATATACTGTATATGATAAGATTCTGTCATCCCCCTTCCCTTTTGTGTGAGAGGATGAATGAGCATATGTATTTCTAGTTGCATGCTTGAGGGTAGCAGACAAGGCTGTCTGCTAGAGAACAGTAGGACCAACGTCGGAACAGGTAGCTACGCTTCCTAAAAGCAAAGAGGTTTCTATCCTTAGTATGGTCCTGTCCGTCCGTTGTCATGTTGGTATAGGAAGCTGCCCCTCTGGCCACTTCCGTTGGTCTTTGTGAGCCACCTCTGAGGAAGCATGCTCGGCAGTAGGGCAGTTGCAGTGTGGCCGTGGCGAGCGTCTGAAGTGGTAAGATCTCCGGCTAAGCGCATGTCTGTTAAGTCCGTAGGACAATGGATTTCTTAAGTTCAGCCTAACTGAAAATTTAATCACCTTTATTTCGGGTTTAGGTCTAAAATATCCGATGTTATCTTAAATTGCAGCACAGTGTAATTATCGTGTGAAGTTCAGACTATTTTCCGGTAGTTGCTTTGTTACTACTTTGTGAGTAAAGTGGAACCACGTGTTGATCAGTAACTCTAACTAAGTTCATCAATCTTAAATCCGAATGTGCGTGAGATTATAACGTCTCGTCTTGAGAATATTTTTTTAATATAGCAACTTTTCTTTATGCTTTTCTTTATGTTCAACCCACGTGGGGTGTACTTTGCGAGACCAGTACCACGTGCTTATATAACTGTTTCACCCATCAGGTTAATAGTAAGACGTTAGTAACCAGTTCAAGTTTTTTCTTTCGTCAATTGTTTTTCGATCTAATTTATTTTAATTATCAAAATTATTGTGGAGTTGTACGCTTTGTGTAAACCAAGTTGACCACGTGAAGCATGTGGTGTAATCATCAAAATAGCCCTCAGCTATTCTTTTTGCGAAGTCTTCACAAAGAGTTAATATGAATTTAGTATACCAGTGTGTGGTAATTACATGACGGACAGGATTGTGGTATGAACGTAATTTCTTTGGGTAAAAACTGAATCTGTTGGTTGTGGTTAATTTCTTCTTGCTTATGTTTCAATGTTCTTCGTGTGTTATTTTATGAATGCAGTGTTGTATGCTGTCTCACAATATTGGCTCCATATTTTATGTGTTCCGTAAGATTACAATCTCACATTTTTTCAATCGTAAATAAGGCACCAGCTCAGTTATAACTCACGTATAATATGCTGAAATTTCAATGAACAATCTTAAAATAAATTTCCAAATATAAACTGATTTCTTTCTTTTTATTTAAATTCTCCTTTTTTATATATATATTACCGGTTTTGTATGACTATTAAAAGATTATCATTAATGTTAGTCTGCTTAGTAAACCTAGACTAAATATCTGATGAAACAGTTGCCCAGTAATCCACGGTTAACGTCCCCAGACACATCACGGCTTTTAACCCACTTTCATTGTCAATTAGCACCGATTTCAGCAAATTAGAGTTACAACATTACACATTCAGCATAGCAAATTAAAGTAACAACATTACAAGAATGAATAGAGAAGACAAGGTTTGTTATAAAAATAGTATACTGCTTTATGCATTCACATCTACACAAATTATAGAACAACATTATTTATTTACTACCATCTTTTGCTTTCCGCATGGTTTAAGCAAATAGACAGAAGTAATATCATTCCTTTCATGATAATCCTAGTAAGCTCTTGATGTCACAACACATGGTTCATGGTCCTTCCTCGACCTTTTATCAGTACCTCCGCATTTTGATGGAGTCACTGTCTGTAGAATTCGAGTGTCTTTACGAAATCAATTCTGTCCACTTTCCAACTTTGAACAGAATATCCAGCTTCGATTGTGCTACTGTTTTGTGGATCCTTTCTATTTTTGACTTCTACTCACACTGAATACATTCTTTTAACTTACAGAGCTTTAGAGCCTTCACCCCGAATACAGCAGATGCCTGTAAGTCTTTGAACTAGACTTTTCCAGAATTTTTATGCATCGGAGGTCTACGAATTTTGTTGAATTTATTAGTACAATATTTGATATATACACCTTATTTTTTTCATGTTCCAAAGATTGAAGCATTTGATATTCTTCGCATTGAGAATCGTTTTTTTTTTTTCTTTTCCTTTCCCCGTGTTAGGTTACAGATGGAATACTGAGATATTTGTATTGTGTACTGGTAGCCCTGCACAAGGCCGCACGTACGGAGACAGAGCTCTCGTGAAATATACGTAATTTAGCTTGTAATTAACTGTAGTTGAACACTTTTAACTAATTATGTACGTTCATTAGTATACTCTTCAAGCTCACTATTAAAGGTTTTTCTTTTATTTGCTTATTGTTCCAGTAATCGCGCAAACTTCGTTTTGTTTATATTTGCGCCTTTGCCTTACTTTCTGAGTGTGCATACTTAGCGTTATACCGCAATCTTAAGTGCATTTGGTATAGATCAACTAATTAAATACGTCCATTAGTGTGCTATTCAAGCTTGCCATCAAAGGTTTTTCTTTTATTTATGCATTCTTCAAGTAATCGCAAAAAGTTCGTTTTGGTCACATTCGACTGTTTAGGCCTAATTTTTGATGGTGCATATTTAGCGTTTTACCACAAATTTAAATGAATTTGGTAATAGTTTACTTAGATATTATTTTCCAAAACATATTTAGTGTCCTTCTGCATCCGTATTTAATATATTGACGTTATCACTTAATAAATCTGTGAACTAATTCCCAAACTACCATGGATACTAAGTGTGTGAGCTGCAGTAGGAAAATTAGTTCAGGGGTTCTGTGGAGCTGTTGTGGCAGGTGGTTTCATTGGGGAAATTGTGGCGGCGTGGGAATTGAGGAAGCAAACGAGACTCTTCCATTCTTTTGCAGGGTTTGCTCAAGAGATAGGATTATAGGTGGACAGAAGGAGAAAATTAGAGCTCTTCAGGCTGATTTGGCCAGAGCGAGGGAGGAACTGAAGAGGTTAAGGGGGGAGGAGGGTAAACAGCGGTGGGAAGTGGTTGCTGGGAACAGCGGCCACAGAAAGAGGCAGTGTCTGACAGTTTCCCAATTGGCACAACCAATAGATTTGCCTTGCTACCACAGTTACGTAAGGAAGAGGCTCCAGTAGAAGTAGATGTATTTAAGATGCAACAGAATCTCACTAGAAAACGAACTGTTTCAAAAAAAGCAGAAAGTAAGGAGAAAGTCTGTTGCTAGGTAGCAGCCATGGAAGAGATGTGGGCCAGATTTTGCAGGAAAAATTAGATGACAGGTACCAGGTCACAAACTTTGTCAAGCCAAAAGCATGTCTTAGCCAGATGGTAGAGGATATAGGTTCCCTGTGCAAGAATTTCACAAAGCAGGATCATGCGAAGATAGTTGGGGGAGAGGGAAACATTTTTGAGAGGGATCCGGGCTACAGTATTGAGTGCAACCTGGTGAAAATAGCCTTTGCAACGACCCATACCAATGTTGGGCTGGTGCCTGCTTTCATGTGGCATGATCAGCCCCAGTTGAACCGTCTGTCAGGAGGGTAAATATGGAGTTGGGTAAGTTGCACACGGCGGCCACTCTGTCAGACATTGGATTGGTTTCTGTCAAGGCTATTGATGGGGAGTATTTCACAAGGTATGGCCTACACCTCAATAGGAAAGGGAAGGGTAAACTCGCAGGGTTGTTAGCGAAATCCGTAAGGGGGGACACTAGTACTCATGGATGTACCTTTTTCTTACACTAATATCAGTGTCCAATGAGAAGTTCAGGCAGGCAGGTGCTAAAGAGGTCCAAAACTCACAAAACTCTCACATCGGGAAAGTAAATAATAATGTTACCATATTTAACAAAAATATTGGTGGATTAAAGAGAAAAGGAGATTCTCACAAAAGTAAAGTGGAAAATAAAGTTACAATTTTTCAGAAAAATATTCAGGGATTGAAGAACAAAGTAGATGAGCTCCTGGTTTGTTTAGATGACATTGAATCTGATAATGTAATATATATACTATGCCTGTCTGAGCATCTCATTGTGTCTAATATGGAAAAGATAAATATCAGTGGTTATAAACTAGCTGCACATATGAGTAGAGAGAATAAGGTGAGAGGAGGAGTTATCATATATGTCAAAAGTTATCACTGTATAAAAAAGATTAGATACAAAAAAGTTTTGTCTAGAGCAACATATAGAAGCACATGCCTGTCAACTTAAACTGAAGGAGGGCCCTTTAATAACTGTAACAGTATGTAGGTCCCCTTCAGGAAACTTTCATTTATTCTTGGAAAACGTGGGTGCCTTGTTGTGCTATCTGTCATATAGGGGAAGGCAAATTATTATTTGTGGGGACTTCAGTGCTGATTCACTGAAAGAGTGTAATAGGGAGAATGACCTGGAAGTGTTGCTCGGTTCTTTCAATTTGACACCTGTCATTAATTTTCCTACTCCGGTAGTAAAGGACAGCAGCACATTGGTAGGTAACACTTTTATAGACCAAGATAAGTTCAAAAACATAAATTCTTGTCGTGTTGAGAATGACCTTTCGTATCATGGTGCTCAGCTAGTTACAGTATATGACATAGCTCCAATCAGTAATACAGAACTAACCTCCAAAGTAGTGCATTCAGTTAATGACTCAACAATTAGAAATTTCAAAGAAAATCTTCAGCAGTTAGACTAGGATGAGGTGTACAAGCAACGTGCTGTTAATTTAAAATATAACTTATTTCATGATACACTTGTAACAGAATTTGAAAACTGTTTCCACAAGAAAGTAGTTAAATCTAATTATAAGAATCCATGCAAAAACCTTGGCTTACTAAAGGAATAAAATATCTTGTAACCACAAAAGGGAATGGTATCTAACAACAAGAAAGGGTAATGACCCAGAAACAGCCAAATATTATAAAAACTACTGTGCTACATTAAGAAAGGTTATTAAAAAGTTCAGAAGCATGTACATCATGTCTAAGATTAATACCTCTGATAAAAAAATCAAAACAATTTGGAATAGTATTAGAAGGGACACAGGGCAGCCAAGAGTACAGGATGAGGGCATTACCATCAAAGCGAATGGAAACTAGACAAACAACAAGCCGGAAGTCGAAAACATTTTGAATAATCATTTTTTAAATGTTGTAGAGAAAATAGGATCTAAATTTTCATTAGAAGAAGCAAGGCAGTTAATGGAAGAGGGCTTACCCACACCATTTGATACAATTGAAATTCCACCCACCTCTCCTTCTGAAATTAGGAAGATAATAAACTCTCTCAACAATAAAAGCTCACATGGAATTGGTGGCATTTCCAGCAGGATAATGAAAGAATGTTTCCAAGAGATAAGTGAGATTCTTAGCAATATATGTAATAGCTCTCTGAAGCAGGGTATTTTCCCAGACAGACTGAAATATGCCATAGTTAAACCACTGCATAAAATAGGGGATACATCCGATGTCAACAAATACCGCCCAATCTCTCTTCTGACTGCCTTATCCAAAATTCTTGAAAAAGTAATGTATTGCAGAGTAGCTTCACATCTTTGTAAAAATAAAGTTTTAACAAAATGTCAGTTTGGTTTCCAGACAGGTTTTTCAACGGAAAGTGCTATATATACTTTCCCTAACGAAATATTAAATGCTCCGAGTAGCTGGAGGTTACTCGTTGGGATTTTTTGTGATCTATCAAAGGCTTTTGATTGTGTAAATCATGGAATACTTCTAGATAAACACAAGTACTTTGGTATGAATGGGACAGTGCTCAAATGGTTTAAATCACACCTAACTGGAAGAGTGCAGAAAGTTGAAATAAGCAGTTCACATAATATGCAAAAAACTGGTGATTTTTCAAACTGGGGAATAATCAAGAATGGCGTGCCGCAAGGTTAGGTCTTGGGTCCTCTGCTGTTCTTAATATATATTAATGAGATGCCATTCTATATTCACGAAGATGCAAAGCTGATACTTTTTGCCGATGATACAAGTATAGCTATCACACACAACAGTCAAGAATTAACTGGTGAAATTGTTACCGATGTTTTTCAGAAAATCATTGAGTGGTTCTCTATAAATGGGCTCTCATTAAACTTTGACAAACTACAATACATACAGTTCCACACAGTAAATGGAATGACACCATTAATAAATGTAGACTTCGATCAGAAATCTGTAGCTAAGGTAGATAATTCAAAATTTCTAGGTGTATGAATTGATGAGAAGTTGAACTGGAAAAAACACACCGAAGATCTGCTGAAACTTTTGATTTCAGCTACTTATGCTATTAAGGTCATTGCAAATTTTGGCGATATACATGTCAGTAAATTAGCTTACCACGCCTATTTTCATCCTCTGCTTTCGTATGGTATCATATTCTGGGGTAACTCATCATTGAATAAAAGAGTGTTCATTGCACAAAAGCGTGTAATGAGAATAATTGCTGGAGTTCATCCAAGATCATCCTGCAGACACTTACTTAAAGAGCTAGAAATCTTCACTATAGCCTCACTATATATATATATATATATATATATATATATATATATATATATATATATATATATATATATATATATATTCACTTATGAAATTTGTTATTAACAATCCGAATGAATTCAAAAGTAATAGCAGTGTACATGGCTACAGCTCTAGGAGAAAGGATGATCTTCACTACTCAAGGTCAAATCTAACTTTGGCTCAGAAGGAGGTAAATTATGCTGCCACAGAAGTCTTTAGTCACTTACCTAATAGCATCAAAAGTCTGACAGATGGCCTTATAGCATTTGAAAGGAAATTAAAAGAATTTCTTAATGGCAACTCCTTCTACTCATTAGATGAATTTTCGGATATAGTAAGTGGGTAATTTCCCCAACCCCCACAAACAAATTAAGAACATTTAGTGTCATGTAACATTTTGTGTAATGTAATATCTTGTATAGACACCTTTTTATTAACCTGACACGTTCCACATCATTACGAAGTGTCGTATTCATGACCTATGGAACAAGTACTAATGTAATCTAATCTAATATCTACAAAATAGGCAGGCATAGCTGTGATAGCTGACAATTCCAAACAAATAAATAGGTATTCAAAACTGAAATTGTAACGTGGTAAAGTCAGCTCCGTCACGCCAGTCGGGAACGAAAGAGAGGAGAGGGCTGTGAGGAGAAGGTCATCCAATCGCATGCTGAACGACGACAACGAGACAGCAGCGGCCCCTATGCGAAGAGGACGTAAGCGCCGGGGTCAGGTAGTGGCAGCGCACTTCGATAGCAGCTTCAACGATAGCCAGTTCGTTAGCAGACGCATCGTAGTAGCCTGTATCTCTGCGTAGGACAGACTTCTGACGAAGACTGATCATTTTGTATGTCGCCCTTTGTTTGCGACACATATCAAAGTTAAGTAATTGTAATTGTCTCTTGTAATAAAACTCACTAATACGAGTTGTTTGATTGTCTAGCGAACCGAGTATGCAGGATTCCTAGACACAAGAGATATATTATTCTAAAATCAGTATTTGACAACATTTAATGCCATAACCTGAAAGTGAGTGTCAGCTGCTGGATCTCAAATAGTATTCTCACACTAGAAGGTGACAGGTCGATTTAAGTCAAGCGGATTCCTGCTGCTGTAGGGCCGTGTCTAGTAAAGCTCTATGAAGTTCATAGCAACCTTCGAGTTAATGAGAGATATACCTTTTAGTAATAACAACAACGGGAAGCCAAAAAATAAGTAACACGCGTCGTCTCAAGCTAAGAGTAATGAGTAAGAAGAGTGGCGTATTGTCAGTAGAGAGTACACCTTCTGAGTTCCGTGCAGACACAGTTCTGCCTTGGCACTGTTAACAGGTCTTTCACAGTGTGTGAATGAAGTGTTGCGGTCACTGAAAACTTGCTCCACATTTTAAGTACTCGGAAGAGTAAAGTAATTTACGTTTTAAACGTCTCAGATGCACGCAGACTTACAAAGAAATTCTGGCGGTGTATGGGTGAAATGCAACGTCACCACCAACCGTAGTGAAATGGTTCCAATAATCTGACCATGGCCGTATAAACGTGGGCGATGCCAGTCGGAAATGAAAGCCATTCGACAGCGACCATGATGGACATCATCCAGGAATTGATTCGAATGTTTTGCAACTACGAGGATTTTCACACAGAAGTTCTCGAATGGATGCGTGGTCAAGGAAGGTGTTTCTATCTTCGGGGAGCTGAACAATTGGCAGAAAGCTCCAACCGCTGTTTATAGAGTCCTGGTGACTATGCTGAACAATAGTGCTATGCTATTGTGTCATTTTGTGTGGCAGAAACGTGTAACTTACTTTTTGAAGCCTCCCCGCCCCCCGCCCCATCGTATAGCGTATTTCAGTCCTCGTAACGCTGTGTTAAGTAATTTGCTTTGCAATGTGGGTAAGTCATACTAATGTACATCCATGATAGCAGTACAGAACGAATCAAATCACAAGGTGGTGAATGGTTTGGGGTAGATCGAGAAATAATACTATAAAAATAGCAGGTGCGATTGAAGAATTAAAACATTTCCTTCAGAAACTGTGACTGCGGTACTGTTATGGGAAATTGAGGAGTATTGTTAGTGTGTAACTTGAGGACCCTACAATACCGTCCATGAAAATAAGAATACGTTCATGTAACATACTATTATTTTTCTTCACGTTTTTACTAGTTCACGTCTACGTCGCCAATATTCCACAGCAGTTCTACATTAGTTGCTTTAATATCTCTCTAACATGTACATGTTTATGCTTTGCGTCTTTGGTACGGTGTACTTAATACGCAGATCACCGCTGAACTCATGCAGATAATAATTATTAGTTTCCAGAAGTTGGTGCCTCCTCTGCAGAGCCAGCAGCATCGTAAATCAGAAGCAAGTGGCGCAGCAGATAGCAGTGCTGCCACGCGTGCAGTCCTCCCCGCACCGACTCTCAGCCCTCGTGGTGCGTGGCGGTGCGTGGTACGGCCGCTTCGCCGCTCCTACGTGCTTCTTGCTGCGTCATCCGGAGACCAGCCCTAGTGTCCATACGCTTGCGATAAGCGTAGAAGGGTCTGGGTCACTCACACTACGGCCCTGTATGTGGTCACGATATCATTTCCAAGTTATGAACATGACCTCGAATATTTCGTGAACAACATTTAGGCAACTGCATAATTTATCAGCGTTTTATGGCTTATTGTGGTGGATGACTATTAGAAAGAAACTATTATAAATTCGATGACTTATCAATGCAGTTAATATACTGATTACGGCCTCTACAGGAAAATATAACCGAGTGACGCAACGCCAAGAGTAGCTCACTACATTCACATATAAGATTGGGGTTCTAAACCTGACGCTGCTATCTATATTTTTAAGTATTCTGTAAATTTCTTTTCTATAAACTTCCGAAACCGGTTAAGGCAAACGCCAGAGGAGTAGGGAGGGATGGGGGTACGGAGGGCTTTGAGAAAATGCCGACTTTCTTCTTCATCCGTGCTCTGTCCGTGTTGATACCCCATCTATATGACCTCATTTTAAATCTCAAATTTCCTCTCTTTCCTTTTTAGAAAATAAGCCCTGAAGCATTGCCATTATCGTAATCTTGTGCAAAAGACTCCCATTCGATACTAAAAGACTGAATTTTGAGTATTTAGTATTATAAAATGCCTAAATTGTAAATACTCTCGCTGCTGGATAGTATAGGACAGTAGCTCCAACGATTACAAAAATATTCGTTTTCTGACCTCCTTTTTCCGATTTTTGTTAAACAGGATTACATATCGACACCAGTGCTCTAGCGGTAGCGTTTTCAACCCGTAATCAAAACTTCTTCTGTCCTGGTTTTGAAAAAAATCATCGACAATGACGGCCGAAGACCTCCGGTATAAGAACTTACCCTTTGTCTGCCAGCGGCCTTGTCAAAGACGTCTCAGGAGCGGACAGATGCCCAGAGCATTCTCTTGCCCTAAAAGGCGGAGGAATCAGCGACGATCAACGGCATGAGAATGCAGAAGGCAATAGAAACCACGACAACAGAGACACAGAAAGTGTATCAACAGACAAGTGGCCTCTAATGATTATATCTCCATTTTCAAAGGATTCCAGGATATCCGCGAGGGGCTGCCAGGGGCTAGTGATCGTGAGAAAAAGACTGATTAACCAATGAAAGAGTATTCTTCTACGAGTCGGGGTGTGTAATGTCAGAAGTTTGAACGTGGTACGGAAACCGTAAAATCTGAAAACTAGAAAAATCTGAAACGAGAAATGTTAAGGCACAGTGTAGATATAGTGGTAATCAGTGAATAAAATGGAAAGAAGACAAGGATTTCACGTCAGAGTAGTGTAAGGTAATATTAACAGAAGCTGAAAATGGTTAATGGGAGCAGGGTTCGTTATGAATTGGAAGGTAATGCAGAGAGTTAGCTACTATCAACAGTTCAGTGATAGGATAGTTCTCGTCATTATCGACAGCAAACCAACACCGGCAACAATTCTTAGGTACACATTCCGAAGTTGCAAGCAGAAGATGAAGAGATAAAGAAAGTGTATGTTACTGAATAGGTGAAGGGAGATGAAAATCTAATTGTTATGGGAGGTTGGAATACGGTTGTAGAGGAAAGAGACGAGCAAAGGGGTACAAGAGAATATAGGCTTGATAACAGAAATGTGAGAGGGGAATGACCAACTGAGTTCTGCAATAAATTTCGGCCAGTGATAGCGAATACTCTGTTCAACAATCACAAGAGAGTAATACAAGTCACTTAGGTATGAAATAAATAAGGTGTGTAGTGACGTTAGGGCGAAAACACTGCATGAAAACTTCAAATAAATCGGAAAACTATTGATTGTCAGAAGGAGTGATTCAGTATACAGAAAATTCCAAATAAACTTTAGTGAAATTGAAAGTAAGGTTGGTAACATTAACAGCGCAAGGGGAATTCCTTTGTTAAACGGGGGGCTGAGGGGGGGGGGAGTAGAAACAGGTAGTTACTTCGAACAATTACACTAAAGTAACGTGTAGTGTAGGCTATAACTTTTGACTATTTGAAAAAGTACTATTTTTTACTGTGAAGTTGTAGGAGGATGGTAGGTCCACGTTAAAACTACGTGAAGATAGGTAAGTTATTCTGGCACTTGGCTGCGCAGTTGAATGATTTTTGGTGTTTGCGTGGGTTTTCGCTCACGCTGATCGCCGACTTCTCGCATGTTAAAGTATTCAGTCACGGTTCTTTTGTTCGGTTTGGATTGTGGAACTGAAGAAGGGGTTAACTTAGAAGCTTTGATTTTAGAACCATAGAGCATTACAGCTTTCATTTAATAATATTCATCACTTTTATACCTTTTATGTTGCTAGTTCTTGTAGTAAGTTACTTTCTCTCAAAATGCATCAATAATTGTTCCCTAGTGGGTATCTACCTCATGTTAATTCGCGTTGTAAGCATAATTAACAGACATATCGTGAATGGTGTGCCAGGGAAAGTGTGTGCCAGGTATCAACATTTCTTATGTGAACTCGCTCAATTCTAGATGGCAAAAATAGCTGTATTTACCAACATCTTGTTCATATAAACGACACTTATACAGTGGTCTTTGTGTCTGTACATTAAATTACTTGTTCGGTATATTTTTGGTTATACGTATTAATTTCTCGCTAGAAACATTCTTCCGTAGCCACTCTTTATTAAGCTTTCAACAGAGGATTTACAACGTGTAGTAGCGAGAGAGAAGAAGCATGACTAACCTTGAGAGCTAAGACAGTAATAGACTGTCGGTGTTCAAGGCGCTTATGGAAGGTGCAAACTGTATAAATTCCTTGGTATGCTACCGACACCGGCGAATGAGTAACGACGCACATAGCATCTCAAATAAATGGGCACTTATACTAAGCAGATATGTAGTCCAACCCCTTACTTTTTGTTATAAAAAGAGTATTCTTCCAGTTATCGTGACAGTGGCGTAGACTTCCAGTCTCTCCTCACCAGTCTTTCATACAACAACACAACATGTTATACCTCTGGCAACTGCTCTAGAACATGGCAAAACACTACATTTTTATCCGTATTTTCCCCATTTCAGCCATACAGCTCAAAAACAAATTAGCCCAAGACCTGTGACTGACTGAAAATTAAATTTGTTCTTAAGAGCAGATTAAAGATTTGCCGCCCCTGTCGGGACGTGTCTCTCTCTTCTCGGCATGTGTCACCTCTCTCTCTTCTGTCCAATAGCGAACCAGTATCTGCAGCAATATGATAAGGCTGACATATTTTAATCGTTCGTACCTAATAATGTTTTGATTCTTCAAACGCACCTGCTATTTTTATAGTATTATTTCTCGATCTACCCCAAACCATTCACCACCTTGTGATTTGATTCGTTATGTACTGCTATCTTGTATGTACATTAGTATGACTTACCCACATTGCAAAGCAAATTACTTAACATAACGTTACGAAGACTGAAATACGCTATACGATGGGGCGGGGGGGCTTCAAAAAGTAAGTTACAAGTTTCTGCCACACCAAATGACACATTTGCACAGCACTATTTTTCAACATAGTCACCAGGACTCTATAAACAGTAGTCTTTTGTTAAATTTGGCAGTGGCTGTAACTTTTGAAGGGCTTTCATCTTAAGATCTCAGGTTACGATTACTCTCCCATCCCCTCATAAACGTTCAAGCCAGTCTCTTTCCGTTGATGGCACTATGGACAGTCCTTTGCAGTGACTTTCATCTCCCGTTTCTCTATAGTAAGTAGCCCTTGTTTTGATTTTACTCTCCCATATTAGTTCGAACGTAAAGGCACAAATACGTGGAGTTATCGTTTCAGATAATTTCTCGGTGTTTCCTACTACTCGTAATACCGAACCAGTAGCTTTCGCCATTATCGTGGGTTTAAGCTGCAGCGTGAATTAATACAACAGACAGTCATTTCTGAGAGAATTGAAATATAATTATTATGCAGAGCCTTGTGAATGTATCACTAACAGCACTTTGCTGCAACACGTGATTCAGTTGCTTTTATGGTCGTACAGATTTTAAAAATATATGAAACGCAGAAGGCTCTACATGACACAATATTTTCACGGGAAACTTTAGTCCTATTGTTTATCCAGACTGGGTCTACAGCATATGACTCAAAGTGTCTGATTACAGGATCAAGAACTTAATGAAATCATCTAACTACGCAAGGCTACACTGGTTTAACTCCTAGCCCAGTGTTGGTAGTAAGATTTAAGATTTTCAGCAACAAACAATGGTAGTGGGATGTAGCTGAACTGGCGGTTATGACTCCGTGTACAAGACAGATCTTCAGAGGTCTTCCGTGAGTCTATTCGTAGGCCTACCAAGTGTAAACCGCCTGGTAACTTTCAATTACGTCTGTGAAAGTTTGTGAAATCAATCCCCTGTCTCTACCGTCACCAGTACCTACCTACATATGGAATCTTAAATAAAGCAGACTGCTGTACATCTGCATCTATATCCCACAAGAAACTTTACAGAGGATGACGGAGGGTCGTTCAAGTAGCACTGTATATATCTGTTTCATTCGAAAGTGGCGCGTGGGAAAAATTACTGTTGATAAAACCCCGTAAACTCCTGTTACTCTGGTTTCTTGTTTGGAGCCATTTAGCGAGACGTATGGGGGAGGAAGTAAGTAATATGTTGGTGAGTCTTCCGGGAACGTGCACTAATGCAATTTAATTAGTAGTCCGCACAGTGAAGCACAGCGCCTCTCTTGTAATTGGAGTCTGTTGAGCTTCTCTGTAACGTTCCTGCACCGACTAAACCATCCACTGAGGAAAACGTCGGTTGGGATATCTCTATCTCTTCTAGAGGATATTTCGTAATTGATGGCGTAAACGAATATATATGATGATTTACGATTCTAGAAACCAAAATGTCTCATTAAACGTGGCCTCTAAAATGCTTTGCTACTGCGAAACAAATCTCTTCTATTACAATCTCTTTGTTTTTCATAATTTGGGAGCATGTAGTAAGTATCAGACCAAGCAAAGAAGTCCATTAAAATGAGCCCTAAAGTACTTACCTTATGAGTTATGAGCACTTGTTCTATAGAAGAGCCATGTTTCACAGTAGCTAAGATGAAGTGTTCATACCTCTTAATTTATATACTTTAGAGCCCATAATCACCGGACTTCTTTCCTTGATTTTGTCCATGCTATCACCTCTAAAAATATAAAAAGCGAAGAGCGTACTGTGGAAGAGATTTCTTTCACACTAACGAAAATGAAGTATTCGTAGCTCTTATGGTATGCGTTGTAGAAACCTTGTTTACTGAGATTATCTTTCATTAGGTATCTTCTACTTTCAACTGTGTGTGTCTACGCTATTAGTTATAATACACACTCTATTAATTCAAACTGTTAAGGGTCCAACGCAAAGATCGTTACTCAAGAATCGACTGAAAAAGTATTTCTGAATGAATCATATTTCAACGAATCTCAGAGTCGCATCTGCACTTACATTTATGTGATCATTCCATTTTAGGTCATTCCAAATGGTAAGTTCGATATGTTTTACAGAAGTTACCGTTTAGAGTGGTTTGTCGCTAACAGTGTAGTCAACCAGTAGTGGATTTTTTTGGTTACTTATGCGGCATTCGTCACATTTATTTACTTTCAGGATCAGCTGTCCATGTTTGTAATTTTTGAGCTAGTTTCCATTTCTGTTTGTGCTTCGAATTTTGTAAACCTTTAGTGCACCAAACTGGGGTCTGACAACTTTTCAACGCCGTTTAGATTTCCTTTACCAGCGAGTTCTGCTAAACCTAAAAATAACAGCTGCCGGAGGACGCATCCCTCATAACTACTAGCTACGAGCTCCAAGTCTTGGTTCCACGTGTCCAGATACTTGACTTGGCTGAATACAAAAATATTTTTGCTGTCGCGTAGTACACTTCTTGCTAGTTGTACACATCAGTTCAGATATTGCTATGACCAGCAAACGGAAAGCAGGATTTTAGTAATTGTAACATATTTCTGCACAGATCAAATTTCTTTATAAAGCAAATGACTTCTTTAGGGTAACAATAGAGGAAACTTCTTAAGTAAAAATACACTCTTAAAGGGAAAAAATGGGTAAAATGTAAATGTATTTATTTATGACATTAGAACAGAGATATGTAGCTTCATTTATTTTGCGATTTAAAGCTTTCACTTAAAACTGTGCCAGCAAACTGTAGGTTGTAATGTTATAAGCAACTGATCGGTCTTAGAAAATAAGTAAAGTAGTAATACAAGAACTTTAATACTGTAATGCTGTACTATATCACTTAATGTGTCTTACAGGCGAAATAAAAAAGTTTTGTTATTTTAAGCGGACTTGATGGATCAGGGGCTGCATAATAGTACTACCATTATGATATTCCGTGATGTTTAAAATTCAGTGACTGAAAAAGAAACATATTTATTAACTGAGGAAAAATTATACAATATGAGGCATAGTAATGATATCCCAATAAAAGACCCTCGAACCTTAGGGACAGCTTCTGTTAAGTCATGCCCAGTTGTCTAATATAGAGTGCCTAGGACACCTGTGTTCTCGGATCGATAATAAACAATTCAAGCAAGTCGTATTAATAGATTTTTTATTACAGTAAGATGAATGACAGTTCCCTAATACAAGTGAAACAATGTATTTTAGTCACCGCTGTAGCGTTCGTAGAACTGCTCGTCTTCAGCTGGGTCGCGGCCAGTCTGCGCGGCGCTTACGTTCTCTTCGCCTACAGGCCGCCGCTGTCTCGGTGTCGTCCTACTATTGGCTGACGTAGTCTCACAGCTCCCTCTGCTCTAACTTTCCTGACTTTACGCCGGTACATGTTCCTTACACCAAAACACGAAAAAAGTCTAATAAACATGGGCTCTTAAGAGTTACGAGCACATGTTGTTCACCCACAAACATCTTATTGGTGACTTCTGATTTTTGATTCCTTGACCAATAAATTAAAATTTCTGTCAGATAGAAAAGAAAGTTTTAAAACCAACTCAAATAATATATCTTTCTTTCCCCCGATACCCGATTACCGAAGTAAAATCGGGTACAACGCGTAATACGAAAAACAAATACAGGATGACTATTATTGAAATATATGAAAATAATGTAAATTAGTTACGAAATACGGCGTGGACCACACATGTACACGAAACTACAGATAATCGGCATTTAGTTTATGACATGACCGATATGCTTGCCATCATTGGCGAGATGTGACGCAGACGAATAGCGAAATTCTGCATGACCCGCTGAAATGTTGGAACATCGATGGTGTCGATGACCTCCTGAATGACTGTTTTCAGGTCAGTAGTGGTTTTGGGGCTATTGCTGTACAGCTTGTCTTTAATATAGCCCCACAAAAAGAAGTCGCATGGGTTCAGATCCGGAGAACATGGTGGCAATCGTGGTCCATGCCAGTGGCCTCAGGGTACCCCAGAGCCAGAATGCGGTACCCAAAGTTGTCTTCCAGGATCAAACGCTCTCCTGCTTCGGTGAGATTGAGCACCGTCTTGCATGAACCACATCTTGTCGAAATCAGGGTCGCTTTGGATAACGGCGATGAAATCATCTTACAAAATCTTTAAGTACCGTTCGGTAATCTGTGTGCTATCAAGGAATGTCACACCGATTATTTCGTGACTGGACTCTGCACACCATAAAGTCACCCGTTGAGGCTGAAGATACTTCTCGACCGCGAAATGCGAATTCTGAGTCCCCCAAGTAAACCAATTTTGGTTATTGACAAACCAATCCAAATGAAAGTCTGATTAGTCGCTAAACGAAACCATATTCACGTAATACTAATTCCCGTCATGTCTCGCTGCTAACCGTGCAGTTTGAACGTCCTGTCACAAACCGTTCAGAAGTTATGACGAGTTCTATAATTACTGCCCTGTATGATTACTTCACTATTAAAGACGAGTTTGATCTAATAGTGACGAATATAACAACTTTAATTGAATTTAAGTGTCAGTGCTAATTAGCACACACCTAATACGAGTATGTTGCCATGCTCATAAACATGTCCTCCATGTATTCTCAAAAGACGCCATATTTATTTCGCACATTTCACGGGTACTCCATGCAATCTAAGTTCGTGCAGATGTGTGATGGAGGAGTCGTGACGACATATTATGTCTGTAAGAGTGGCTCTAAAGCAGCCCTAGAACTGATAGAGAATTTGCCTGCAAAAGGCGAAGGTCCTGAGTTTGAGTTTGGTCCGGCACCAGTTTTAATCTGTCAAGAAGTTTCGGCTCTAGAACTGTCCATTGTCATAGGATACATGCTTTATGAATTTATTAAAGTGTGTATGGTGCTTCGTTACTGTTATCTACAACTGAATCTTCTACACAGTGGAAATTAATGACAAAAAGTATGATACGTGACATTATTACAGCGGGGTTGAGAAGAGATTCAAAAGCTATGGAAAGATGCTGGTGGGAAACAATGTATATTTAGAAAGAGAGAAAGTGCTGCACTTGTGTATGTACAGTCAATTTCAGCGTTAATTAAATAACATAGCACTACATTGTTCTGTGTTTGTCCAATGTATCTCTGAATTGACTACTACATTATTGACTCCCGCGCTTTTAACTGCCTAGAGACATTGCACGTTACGTCATTGCTCCCTAAACTTCGCGCTCGGAAGCGATTACCGATCAACCGTGAATATTCATTGAAATCTACCGTCCATGGAGGTGAAAGTATTTTTAGAAATGTTGAAAATAAAAACCACTGATAGCAATTCGAGTTACTCCACTAGTGTAAGCAGGGTGTTCAAAATACTAATGCTCAAACTACCAGACACAACGCAGAAGACAACAATACGTGTAATTCGATAAGCAACTTGATATGAGAAACACATATTGAGTGAGCAATAAGCAAGCGTAAGTACATCCGTAGTGAAGGAGACAAATAAAAAGTAACCTCTTCAATCATGAATAACCAATGCTCATTCTCGCATCGAGCCAGTAAACATCATTTAGCGGTATAATGAGCACTTGATAGCCTCAGTACATAACATAGAATATTACATTTTCCCTGCAACATCCGGAAACCCAAGGACCTCAGACCATTAAATTTGCTTCTCTGGGACTACATGAATACTCGTGTGGACTCAGACGACGTATTAGTTGCAAGAATTCTTGCAGCTTCCACACAGAACGCACCAGGCATTTTTCATCGAATATAGTACGGCCTGATACATCGGTACTGGCTCTTTTATGAAGTTAATGATGCTCGTTTTGAACATTTGTTAAAGCCTCCTGCAGCGAAGTGTGCCCTGATATGAAACTTCCTGGCAGATTAAAACTGTGTGGTGGAGCGAGACTAGAAGGTAGGAGACGAGGTACTGGCAGCAGTGAAGCTGCGAGGACAGGTGTGAGTCGTGCTTGGGTAGCTCAGTTGGTAGAGTACTTGCCCGCGAAAGGCAAAGGTAACGAGTTCGAGTCTTGGTCCGGTATACAGGAAGTTTCATATCAGCGCACACTATGCTGCAGAGTGAAAATCTCATTCTGGATTTATTAAAGCATTGATGAGAAGAATAAAGGGTTAAAAATGTGCAGCCTCTTTTATTCTCAATCACAATCAATAACGTTGTGGATACTCGAAATTCATTTCCAGCAGGTGGTGGCTTAAAGAAATTTATTTGTGGCTCTCTCTACCATTACATGTGTTACATTGGGAATTGTAGTTTTCAACATTCTATATAGATGATGACTCAGCTGCCCTTACCGATGTTGTTTTCAGATGATGTGTGTGAAATCTTATGGGACTTAACTGCTAAGGTCATCAGTCCCTAAGCTTACACAATACTTAACCTAAATTATCCTAAGGACAAACACACACACACCTATGCCCGAGGGAGAACTCGAACCTCGGCCGGGACCAGCCGCACGATGTTGATTCATCCAAACCAGAATATGATATCTGACCTTCATAAGCCGCGTGTGAATTTTTCAGATTCTCTTGTTCGTTGCGCGCAAACTATTAGCTACACAGAATAATGAAAAAAAACTTTCTGGTAAGAAATTTGATGTTGTTAAATTTTGTACCGTGATACGTTTACGCTAGGGACCGTAGTTTGTGCGTTATTTAAGAAAATCTTCAAACTCACCCCACTCCCACACTCAGCCAACCACCGGTCAGTATTTCCAGTATGTTCTTCATTGCACTCCCTCCTACCTCTGGTATAAAATTTGGGACTACACGAATTATTCCCCATATTCTACATTTTTGGTCCTTATTGATTGGGCTGTTATGCCACCAGCATAGTCTGATGTTTTGTTAACATTAACTTAAAGTAGCCCGTGTGGTTAATGAAAAAAAATGACATTTTTAAACGTTCCTCTAAAACTAATGACGTTGACAATTCGATCGAATCTTAACCCCCACAAGCACAGTACTTTCGTAGCGAGGAGGCTCGACGAATATAACGATGTACTTGTTTATTTTATACTGTAAAATTTCACAAAACTGTTAGAAAAAAATTAACGTGGACGCCAATCTTACAATTTGTAAGTGGTAGACTAAGCCAGTGGCGTAATAAGGCCAGTCAATAAGACCCAAATACGGTCGAATGTGGGAATTAATCCGTGCAGTCTCAGATTTTTGTCCAGTAGTAGAAGGGAGTGGCATGAACAAGATACCAGAAATCCTGAAAGTTGGGGACTGAGTGTGCGAGTGGTGGTGCGTTTGGAAGTTACTTTCGTACTTAACCTTGAAGTACTCGAAAACTAAGGTCTCTAGTGAAAACGTATCCTAGGTACAAAATATTACATAAAATTTCCTGCAACTGGTTCAAATGGTTCAAATAAACCTAACTAACCTAAGGACATCACACACATCCATGCCCGACGCAGGATCCGAACCTGCGACCCGTAGCAGGCACGCGGTTCCGGACTGAAGCGCCAAGAACCGCTTGGCCACAGCGGCCGGCTTCTACATCGGGGTGCCGCAAATTTTTTTTTTTTTTTTTTTTTTTTGAGGGCTAACGGTTTGCGCATACCGAACAAGAGAGTATGAAAATCTCGAATGTGGTTTATGAAGATCAAGGTTGCATTGCGGGTTGCATAAAACGACATCCGTATGAGCAGCTGAATTGCCCTATACATGCCTCAGAAACGACCATATTCGTTATGACCGAAGGGTTCAATGAAATGAAATAATCGTATGGTATTGATGGCCGGGATTCCCCACGTGGGAGAGTTCGGCCGCCGAGATGTAACTCTTTTCAGTCGACGCCAAGTGACCGAGGTGCGTGTAGGTGATGCTGAAACAATGACGAGGAAAACACAACACAAAATCTACGAGTGGAGAAAATCTCCGACCCGGCCGGGAATCGAACACGGTGTCACAGCATGGCAGTCACATGCGCTGACTACTCAGCTAAAGAGGTGGATGGAAGGGTCCAAATACTACCTCTTACGCTGGCAGCGCTTAGCCATACAGACACCCAACAGAGAACCACATCGCCAGAGCCAATGGACCGTAGCGGGGCCCACTGTGCGTCGGTGGAGCTGGTTCTGGCGCGCTGTGATGTACGGAGGGGCCGCACCTGCTGATCTGGTCATCACCAGCCACGCCACGGGGCGCGCCGCTGCCGACGCGGCGCTCGTCCGGCCAGCAATCAGCGCTAACGACGGCGCGCCGGCCATCCGTCTTGCGGGTCGCAGCCTCAGCCCCGGACAACAACATTTTTAATTTGGTCACCCCTAGGGCTGCGGCATCTCCCCCTCATCAATCTCTGTCCGGCGGCGAGCAGAGACGTCGGCAGTGTGCTGTGCTGGACCGCGTCCGCTCAAGTGGCCGCACATCGAAGAAACCTGACGCCCGCCGTGTCGGATGGCGTCCGTGTTGTGTGCAGCCGTGGCGCCTCCACTCCCAACTGACAAAGCTGTCTACTGGTTGAAGTACACCGCTCTCCATAAATCAAGGACAAGAACCGAATATTTGAGAAATCCTTTCACGAAAGCTGAGTATATAGTTCGATCTTTAATCTATACATGTTATTGGCCACTTTGAATATTAAGGAACTAAAGTAGGTACACCTAGCTACTACCGTAATTAAACAGAAATAGTCACCTCAAGCGTTGCACACTACCCGTCCCCATAGCTTTACTTCCGCCGGTACTTCGTGTCCTGCTATTCAAACTCCACAGTTCTCCAACGAAATTTGAGAGACCAGCACTTCTGGAAGACTAATACATTTTGCCAGATAGAGACTCGAACTCGGGACATTGCACGACGATACGAGACGAGATCCTGGCGGAAGTAAATGTGTGAGGACGTGTGGCTGAGTTGGTATAATACTTCCCCACGAAAGACAAAGTTCCCGAGTTCGAGTTCCTGTGTGGCACACAGTTTTCTCTGGCAGGAAGTTTCATATCAGCGCACATTTCACTGTAGAGTGAAAATTTAGTTCTGAAAACAGAAACAGATAATTCTGTCACTTCAGGTCTCTTATCAGATCTGCGACCACCTTTAGCAATTAATGGTAATACACTTGTCTTTGTCTCCAATTGTTGAGCCACTGGTATGTGTAAAAACTACATAACACTACAATCATACTCAGGTCTGATGCTATCTGTCTAACTGTTGAAATCGTTACACGATGACCAGCTCAGCTAGCCATGAATGCTAAGCCCGGCGTACTAACGGCAAGGGTCGGTTTGCGGTCAGCCTGGATGTGGATTTTAGGCGGTTTCCCAGACCCAACCAGGTGATCACCGGGCTCACACCCAAGTCCAGCCTCGCTTATGGGTTTCTCAAACATTCACAAAACTATCGCCGATTTTCAAATGATCAACTCCAAACGTAGACGGTTCGAAACTGAATCATGCGAGTTCGGCTGTTTTCTGCATCAGGCTAGTAGAAGTATACACAGTCTGAGCCGGGGGTTAACGGGGTGGTGACAGGAAACTCATCGGGCCAACCCATAAACTAACCATGCCAACTCTGTAAATAACCCAACGCGGGACAAAGGCACAATCAGAAGAAGAAGAAGTGTGTGCTACATGACGCTCACTGGCGGAAGGACCAACAGACACATAAGAACAAGCTGTGACACTGTGGATGGTCGACGGTCCCGATATCTTTTCTGTGCAGGAGCTTCAGTCATCGGAACCGAGAGCGAAGCAGTTTGTATACGGCAATAAAGAGTGTTGTAGTTGATGACGGGAAACGAGAAAGCTGTCTGAGCGAGTGGAAAACAAAGTTAAACTAGTTTTCTGTAAACTACGGAGACAATGACCACGAACACTCTTACATGTTGGATGCTAAAAAAAGGGCTTTTTACGACAGTTTAGAGGAAACAGTGAAGTGTATGAGTTTGCGGTGGAGTTCCTTTTTGGCAGAAACGTTTCAGGTCTTGGGGGACCAGTAAGGCCTTCGGCATCCGCTACGAAGTTGCGGTCTCTATCGGTACCTCATCGTCGAGAGCACTGTCCTGGGGTGACAAAGAGCGGCACTGCACGTCGATGTCTGAATATCTCTAGCTATCAGCTGAAGCGAAAGAAAATGGCTCTGAGTACTATGGGACTTGACATCTGAGGTCATCAGTCACCTAGAAATTAGAAATACTTAAACCTAACTAACCTAAGGACATCACACACATCCACGCCCGAGCCAGGATTCGAACCTGCAACCGTAGTGGTCATGCAGTTCTAGACTGAAGCGCCTAGAACCGCACGGTCACACCGGCCGGCTGATGCGAAAAGGCATGTGGTGTTGCTCGTCAGTACCGATTCCTTAGCAGAGAACAGTGAAGTGATACATTAGTTCATCTCTCACAAAACGTCTCGAAGGAGGAAGAGAGTGATACGACAAATATCGACCTCAACATGTCCTCATGTGGTTTACGAAGTATTGAGATAGATGTAGATGGCTGCGACAAACTACAGTCGGCTTTTGACGTCGATACAGGGTGGGTAGTGTCGTTGAGTACTGTGTGTGGATGCCCTCATTAAGGTGATAAGTGTACGAAGCGACCAGTTATTTGCTACGCGCACCACTCGTTACAATGTCCGCACGCAACGCTTAGAACAGGACTTGCTTCCTATGTCCTCAATTATTTGCTGAATGTATTCCAGTCCTCATTTTCTTCCCCTACAGTTGATACGCTTTACGATTTCCACTACGGTATTGTATCTTCATTTTTGCGCCAATTCTACGGGGAACCTCCTCATTCATTATATTATAATACAACTATCTTCTGTAGCACCCCATCTAAAAAGCTTCAATTCTCTCTTGCAGAGAGAAAAAGAATTAATTCTGTATACATTTACACTCACCAACTTACGATGTCATTTGCGCAATTCCATCCAGTTCTCCTTCACTGTCATCGGAATCGGCGCCAAACCCCACGTCCTCGTCATCATCATCATTAAGAGAAATCATTAACTGTTCGTTTTCATTTATAATGCCATCTATAGTCTGTGCTTCTCTTATCAGTTTAGCAACACGGTCTACTTATTTCCTCCATGAGGTAGCGTCTACTGTAGCAAGACCTTCACGTAGCACTCTTTCCACTTCTGTCATAGTAAAAGTCTTATTGTTACTTCTAATGTACGCCTTGACTTCACTCCAAACCAATTCAGTTGGATTCATATGACAGTGATAAGGCGGTAGCCTAACTACCAAGTGACCCTGTTCACTTGCAATTTAATCTAGAACGTATTAGGCGTCACAGGCTTATTTTGTTTCACCAGCGAGTATAACAGCAGTTTTGTCATGCTCATGTCTGCAGCAATGTCTCTCGCCTGCAATCGCTGCACCATAGTTTCTTTACGGTCACTAGTAGTGGGACCTTTATCTAAAATCACGGAATGGTACGATGCATTGTCCATCACAAAAACTGTCGGAACACTGAACTGGAGCAAGAGATTTTTAAACCACTGTAGAAACCGTGTGTGGTCCATATCCTCATGATAGTCACCAACTTTTTCGATCGAAAAACTAGAAGTCATTTAGGAACAAAGCCGTTTGAAGATCCTGCATGGGCCACAGTTAATCGTGATCCTCTTCCTGTTGGCTGATGACCGCTGCTATTCGGAGTATCATCTGTCCAGCATTTCTCAACTGATTCTCCAGCGTTGACCCAGGTTTCGTCTAACCGTATGACTGTGTGTATGTCATTTCCTACAGTTTTTTGTAAGAAAATGGAACGAGCTGCAACGACATGAGCTTTTAACAGTTTTCGTCCATCTAACTTACTAAAACGGAAGCCCATACTTTTTAATATCATCGTAAGTGACCTTTTCCCCCCTGAGGAAAGTTCACATTCTTTTAAAGAAATTAGCAACCTCGCTGTCGTGGGGCACTCTTTCCTTTTATAGTATCCGTACATGTGCCGACGAATTGCATCGGACTGGAAAGAATCAATATCTGTAATAGAACGAGGCTGCTTCCTTTTCTTGCCCGAAGTACTTAAAAACACACTGTTCCTTCCACAGGGGTTTTATTCCACACTGTTTAGTTCACTGTCTTGTAAGTCTTTCCTTATAACTGTTCTTTCACTGAGTCCTAGAGTTTTCGAGGTACGCTCTAAAACTTTATCGGCAGGAACAGATGCATGCCCATGAACAGAAACAAATTCTTTTTCGTGCTCGTAAAACTCACGCGTGCTCCTTAGTAATTCCTGTCTATTTAATGGCACGCCACGGCGCAACGGACTGTCTCTTGGTGAACGACATCGTTTTGGAGACATTGTTCAACAAACAAAAACTGTAGTCGCGGAGGTAACACAACACAACAGCAGGCGTTCGCGCACTAACATACAATGTTTACACAGAAGCCGGCAACGTGGTAGCGTCGACTCCGGAACCGGCTTTTGTTCGGTGGTGTTATTGGTTCAGTAGACGCGGCGCCTCCCTTTCCTCACTTGTTTGTTAGCTATACTACCAACTCTACGGCGCTTGGGGAGTGACCTTGAAGTGACATGTATCAGCGGCCTGGGTATACTTCACTGTTTCACTGAGGGTAGTGATTTTACCAGAGAATCTTGTTACTGATATCGTTTCACTATTCATTTTAGTCCCACTCTTGAAACGTCCTTTCATTTCCGTCATTGCTCATTCGATTTGTAGATTGACCAGTAGTGCTGAAAGACTGCATCCCTGTCTTACTTCCTTTTCAATATGAGATCTTCGTTCCTGCTCTTGTATTCTAATTGTTCCCTCTAGGTTCTTGTACACACTGCACAACAGCCGTCTTTCCCTGAAGCTTAGTCCTATTTTTATCAAACTTTCAAACTAATTGCATCATTTTACATCGTCAAACGCTGTTGAAAACTCCTGTGGGCCTTTCTTGATTTTTCTTTTCTTAGTTCAATTATCAGACGCGATGTCAGAACTATCTCTCCGATACCGTTACCTTCTTCAAAGCTAATCTGCTCGTCAACCCAGAGATCCTCAATTTTCTTTTCCATTCTTTCGTATATTATTCATGTGTAGACTGAACAAACACAACAGCCGTTTCCAACGTGTTCGGTCCGACGAAAATCCGAAACAAACGTTGCTCCAAAATGACAACGCACGCCCAAACCCATGTTTTAGCATTTGGGAACATATTACCGAAGAGGGTTGCACATCATTGCCTCATCCAACTTCTATCACAGACCTGGTGCCCTTGTATTCCGTTTAGGGTACCTAAGGATTTTCTACGTGAGATGCCAGTTAAGGTGATGAGACCGTACTTCAAGCAGTGAGAACGGCGCTACGAGCCAAGACAAGAACTTCTACCAACAGGACAAACACGCTCTTCCACAAAGCTGCCGTACGTCCACAGAACGTGATGGAGACTGTGTAGAAAAATAGTCCATATGAAAGGTATCTTGACTCACAGTCTCACCAAAATGTAGCTCTGAAGAACAAATAAGTTATTGGGGAAAAATTTCTGGACGTTGTTTATAATAAACCCCTCGAAAATGTGGCTGAAGTGACAGTTAATAGGGGAGAAGTGCCGTTATGGGCCCGAGCTTATCGTACTCCTTAGATAAACAAATAAAAAGTAACGTCTTAGAGCGAAATTGAAATGGAAGAACACACAGCCTGAAACGTTCACACACTGTAAGAGGAGAGTAGGGACAGGAATCAGATCGGGATTGTATTGAGTTGGTGCATAAATTCGTACATTTGTTCCCAAAGATAAATAAGCGGAACTGATACGTATAAGAGAGATTTATTACCCTTCACTATTTACAGTGGTTGGCAAATGCTGAGGTAACTTTTCAATTCAGTGACAACATAAATCACGTGGTTTTAAGCCGAATAACTCGTCGAGCCATGTTTAGAGCCTATTTTTATCCGTAAAGGAAGTTCCTTGAAGGCTGTTCGATCTACGGCGGAAAATATGAAAGAGGGTGTAAAACCAGGTTAATAGTGTGGGTGCGGAATAACTTCCCAATGCAGCTCCTGTGTAGAGTACTTCGTCATGGTGAGCGGAAAAGGTGAAAATCTGATGGTGTAAAACCCGGTTCATAGCGTGGGTGCGGAATAACTTCCCAATGCAGCCCCTGTATAGAGTACTTCGTCAGTCCAGCAGAATACTGGCGGGAGTTATCATGGAGGAGCAGCATCTCTTCTTGGTCGTTGTTCTGCGACTGCGTCTGCAAGACATGTCAGTTGTTGCCCATGCGTGTCAGCAGCGATGGTTATAGCTCAGGAAAGCAATTCGTCGTACATCACATCTTTGCTGTTCCACCAGACGCCTAACATTGTCTTTTGCGGATGCGTGCAATTTGTACGGGGAATTTTTGATTTGTGTTTCGCGGATGTGCACAATTCTTTGTACGTGCAGTTGCTGCTTTATTTGGGCTCAACCATTCCATTCTTTTGTTTATGCGAGCATGAAGACTCAGTTTCTCGTCACTAGTAACGATACAGGATAGGAATGGTCGGTGTTGGTCTCGAGACACTGGAGGCCGAGCAAGGAGATACTCACGTGTGACCAGGAGCTGATTTTTGTGATTTTGGGTTAAGTATGCTATACCCATACAGGTGACTTTTAAACTTACGCATCACATGCAAACGTCGTACGATGCTGGAATGATCACTGTTTATTACATTTGCCGTTCCCGAGTACACTGACTTGTATAATATGATGTCATTTAATTACTCCTTTTTCGCACACAATTGTTGCCCACCTTTTGTGGACAAGTCAGTTTAATAGTTTGATATTTTCACATAGTTTGATATTTTCACATTTACCTATCTTTTAGCTTTGTTCATCCCCATATTACCTGTTGCGATACAACTGGTTATGTGCCAGTTCCTATTTGGTGGAGTTCGCCATATTTTAGATAGATCGTTAGTGTGATACCTTATACGCCTAGGGAAATAGTATTACGTTGTCAGGTGAGTCTTAGGATGACCCTCCTTCATTAATATGGATTTTAGGCCCTTGTTTGTATTATATATCACCTGTAATGTTAATAATGTAATAAATTCGTGAAATACATAAGCTGTAGGTATGTACACTATTATGTTCTTCATAGATTATAGTGCGACATTTCACTTTGAATGAGGATAGGACCTCATATGAACTAGAGTTTTCCTCATCTATAAGAATTATTTATGTTTCTTCATACTAGAAAAATTTACAAGCTTCTGATTGTGTATTGTCTATTTTTAGTGTTTTCAATGTTTGACAAGTTCTCTTATAACTACGTGATGTTACAATAGTTTCAATGTCAATCACTATGTAGACTTATTCTGTTTTGTTGTGCTGTATGGACACAGGGTTTGCTTATCGCTGTTACTTCGATTTTATACTTTTGAAAAAATGTTCAAATGTGTATGAAATCTTATGGGACTTAACTGCTAAGGTCATCAGTCCCTAAGCTTACACACTACTTAACCTAAATTATCCTAGGGACAAACACACATACCCATGCCTGAGGGAGGACTAAAACCTCCACCGGGACCAGACGCACAGTCCATGACTGTAGCGCCTTAGACTGCTCGGCTAATCCCGCGCTTGTACTTTTGAAGTACTCTTATTATTACACGTGTAACACCCCACCTGTCACTTGAAGTTCTCTTATTATTACACGTGTAACACCCCACCTGTCACTTACCTGGTTTTGGCGTGTGTTCACCTCAGCTAATTGACTAACATATCAACAGAGAGTGCAAAACTGCCGCAATATCGGATAATGCAAAGAAAGTAGTAAGGCCCTGTGACTCCTGATTGAACTGCGGTGGCAGTGTTGATATGAATTGATTCCAAATCGATCCCTTTTAATTAAAAAGGGGTACACACTGATGTTATATTCCAGCTATTGAACAACATATGCAGATGTTGAACATAAAATTAATTAAGAAAGTGACTTGGGATTTCAACTACTTGATTGAAAACAGATGCAGTCGATTAGCACAAATTTATTTTAACTCACGACCTTCAATCATCACAGTACACGACTCTCCTTACAGGCAATGGGAATAAATTGCGTTTACGTGGAGTAATGCGAACTGCGAATTCTACAATACACAGCCCATGAAACCCTCATGGAAACTTTGCCGACGTGATCCAACAAATTAATCAGTGGCCAAATTCAAGCCGTAGCGGGTGCAATATCACCGGATTCAGCATGGCAGGGCGGCGTCGTTGCGCGGACGTCGGCTGGCCTCATGGTGCTGCAACGCTGCGCTCGTCTGTTCACTCCTAGCTATCTTGCTCAGTACACAGCTGAACGAAAACTTTCTATCTCCAAGCTCAATCGTTCCATTTGCTAAGTCCTAAACTGCAGAGATTCTCACTCTCTCTCAGGGAAGCTGAGTAAAGAACGCCACATCCGCACTCTAGGCCAGCTGGAAATGGAAGACCTCTATGGAGACTTCTGCCAGTCCACTCTTCGCCTTGGTTTCCCCTCCAGCAAAATCACTTACGCCAATTACAGCGCAAGTCGCGTTAATTATGTGTCGCTTCCCAGCGCCGACCAATGCCTGCACTGGGAAGTGAACAAATTCCCACAAAATTTCCCTTCCTCTCAACTTGTGCTATTTGGCTCCTCCCAGGCCACCCATCAAGGTTAGCACCTGCATAAAACAATTTTTCCTAAATTCTGACTCCCAGGAGAGTACTTCAAATTCCTTGGCCCTACGTTCCCATCAGAGGCCAGTGTATTTCATTCTGTCGCTTTTCACCTGATTTACTTCAGAGTCTGTGGACTGTGAATTCAGCATGAAGTTGCTATAGTGACGAACACACATATTTTGGCCTCTGTTGACCACTCTACCGTAGCTTTGCGTGGCTTTCTCGCATGTTTCACTGAAAACGGGATGATGGATATTTATCAATAGGTGTACAAGTTCTCCACCTGCTTCCCAGTACACCAGCATGGGGTCAACCACCCCCTCACTGTCACTCATCTTAAGGCAGCTGGAGGCCGCGCCCCGTTCCCGCTTTCTCAGAGCTTGAGCCGCCCTAAGCTGCTTATTGTCGCTTCCCTTCGCGCGCTCCCCAGCGGGCCGCAGTCAACTCTCAATACTTTCCTGGAATAAACTAGCCTCCAGTAAATCGACGCGTTTCCACAAAGTTTTCACGTCACATGAATTACTTTAAAACCATCACACAGCATTAATTATTCCAATACATCCATACTGTACCCTTTGCAAGATGCATTGTTCCTTGTCAGTCATTTTTGTTCAGCCCTACTGTACGCTCAACGTGAGTTTGGTGATCTTTAATGACTTCTTGTAAGGGGCATAGTTCTTGCCATCTTACACGCGTCACTTCTTAAAAACTTGCTGTGGTATGCCTTGACGTACACTACAGTATACTCTTTTCATTATGCAAGGGCCTGAAGATGTCATACTAAATTTCTGAAGCTGGTAGTGAAAATAAAATAACTTTTCAATTTGCACGGTTTCATTGCGGATTCCTGCGTTTAAACGATCCTCATCAGAACCCGAAGGTGTTCCTGAACTTGGAGAAACACGAATTTCAAAATGATCCTGCTCAAAACGAGAAAACTACTTTATTTCTGTGCTTTATCCAATGGCATTATCCCCACATGTCATTGGCTTGCTCCTCGGCTGTCACACCTCTACTAAACTCAACCAGAAGAATAGGTCGTTATTGTTTCGATTTCTCCACTTGGCACTAAATTTTCTAGGGCACACGGCTCCACTCTCTATCTCCAAATGACAAAATAACAATATGTAAACTCATAGAGGAACAGTGAGCTAGAAATAAAAAATGAGAGAACATAAATAAACCCGTATCAGTCGGAATACTAACAGGCAAAACAAAAACGCTACGAACTTATGTACGAACCTAATACTTCAGCAAGTAGTAAGGGCTTCGGACAGGCGATGAGGGACGAGGAACAGGAGTTGCCGTAGTGACACACTGAAACTCTCGTGCGATGACATGCAGGCTGCAGTGTAGTGGCGACACGAGACCGTCTCAAAGGGGATGCGAGGAAAATGCGAAGCAAGAGGCGGCGTTGCGTGAAAAGCGACGCCCGCCGGACGCAGCAGATAGCGACGCCGAGCGTCGTGCGATAACGGCGCGGGGAAGCGCGACGCCCGGCGTCGGGGGCGGGCACGGCGCGTGTCCGCTGAAAGCAGCGGAGGCGGCGGAGGCGGCGGCAACCGGCCGCGGCCATTAATCACGGCGGACGCGGGACGCGGGCTGGACGCTGGCCGGCCGTCGCCTCTTCTTTCGACAAGTCCTGGGCGGCGCCGCCGGACACCGGCGGGGGAGTTGCCGCCGCCGAAATTAATGAAGCGCTCCGTCCCGGCGCGGCACAGCACGGCGAGGCGGCTTTGAGCGCCCACCCGCCCAGAGCGGCGGTTCCGGTTTGTAGTCGCCACTCCTTTTCCGTAATGGACTTTGCCCAAGGTCCCTACGGAGACAGTACACGCTCAGCGGCCGCCCTGTGTTGTCTCTACTTGTTAGACGATGCGCTGTTAACAGTAAACGAAAGAAAACCTCCCTTGGAGTATCGCTACAAAGCCTCACGATGATATCACTTGCAGTTCATTAAACATCATCATCGTGACATCCAGGTTTTGTTGCAGCACCCTTTCCTGTTCCAACTTAGGACCAGCTTCACAAAAGTAGCTATCTAAGCTATCTACAAAAAGCTAAATTTTCGCGAAACAGACTTCATTCAACTGTTTGAACAGTATATACTGTTGAAGTCTTACAAAATTATATTCCACAAATAAACTCTATAGTATGTATAATATTACGATGGTAAAACATTTCTATGAGCTTTCAACGCAAAAGCAAAAACCTCATAATTATCATCATCATTTAAGACTGATTAGGCCTTTCAGCGTTCAGTCTGGAGCATAGCCCCCTTATAAAATTCCTCCACGGTCTCCTATTAACTGCTAACAATGGTGCCTCTTCTGATGTTAAGCCTGTTACTTCAAAATCGTTCTTAACCGAATCCAGGTACCTTATCTTTGGTCTACGCCGACTCCACTTACCCTCTACTGCTGAACCCATGAGTCTCTTGGGTAACCTTGCTTCTCCCATGCGTGTAACATGACCCCACCATCTAAGCCTGTTCGTCCTGACTGCTACATATATAGAGTTCATTCCCAGTTTTTCTTTGATTTCCTCATTGTGGACACCCTCCTGCCATTGTTCCCATCTACTAGTACCTACAATCATCCTAGCTACTTTCATATCCGTAACCTCAACCTTATTGTTAAGGTAACCTGAATCCACCCATCTTTCGCTCCCATACAACAAAGTTGGTCGAAAGATTGAACTGTGCACAGATAACTTAGTCTTGTTACTGACTTCCTTCTTGCAGAAGAGAGTAGATCGTAGCTGAGCACTCGCTGCATTAGCTTTGCTACACCTCGCTTCCAATTCTTGCACTATGTTGCCATCCTGTGAGAATATGCATCCTAAGTACTTGAAACCGTCCACCTGTTCTAGCTTTGTTCCTCCTATTTGGCACTCAGTCCGTTTATATCTCTTTCCCACTGACATTACTTTCGTTTTGGAGATGCTGATCTTCATACCATAGTCCTTACATTTCTGATCCAGCTCTGAAATATTACTTTGCAAACTTTCAGTCGAATCTGCCATCATAACTAAGTCATCCGCATATGCGAGACTGCTTATTTTGTGTTCACATATCTTAATCTCACCCAGTCAGTCTATTGTTTTCAACAATATGAACAACAGTGGAAACAGGTTGCAGCCTTGTCTTACCCCTGAAACTACTCTGAACCATGAACTCAATTTAACGTCAACTGTAATTGCTGCCTGACTATCTATGTAAAGACCTTTAATTGCTTGCAAAAGTTTGCCTCCTATTCCATAATCTCTTAGAACAGACAATAACTTCCTCCTAGGAACCCGGTCATATGCCTTTTCTAGATCTATAAAGCATAGATACAATTCCCTGTTCCACTCGTAACACTTCTCCATTATTTGCCGTAAGCTAAAGATCTGGTCCTGACAACCTCTAAGAGGCCTAAACCGACACTGATTTTCTTCCAATTTGTCCTCAACTAATACTCGCAATTTCCTTTCAACAATACCTGAGAAGATTTTAACCACAACGCTGATTAAAGAGATACCTCTGTAGTTGTTACAGTCTTTTTTGTTTCCTTGTTTAAAGATTGGTGTGATTACAGCTTTCGTCCAGTCTGTTGGAACCTGCCCCGACTCCCACGCCATTTCAATTATCCTGTTTAGCCATTTAAGACCTGACATTCCACTGTATTTGATGAGTGTAAAAATAATTTCTTTCAAAACTAGTCTACTAACTGGTAACTTCATCCGCACAGGCCTCGTAAGGCCCAAAAGGTACTGAGCAAACGACGTCGCATTCTCTGCCGATAGACGTCACTGGATGCTGATATAGAGGGCATGGGGCCAGCACAATGCTCTTCCGGACTGAACATCTACAGATTAATTATTTAATAGCAAAAATGTTCTAGTTTATTTTAACCTCGTGCTAAAACTACTAATGTAATAAATTTCTGAAGGTATTGTGGTTCAGTACACTCAATGGTCTGTTGATCACAACACTCTACGGCATTCCCACACAACTCTGGGCTTCTTCTGCTGATTTGTCACAAAAACCCTTTAGTTTCTTTACATCGTCTGTTTTCTTTGTCATTCCCACGGCTCTAGGTTTTATTTCAGGTGACTGATCAATGTCATCGAAACTACTCTACTGACCATTAAAATTGCTACACCATGATGATGACGTGCTACAGACGCGAAATTTAACCGACGGAAGAACATGCTGTGATAGGCAAATGATTAGCTTTTCAGAGCATTCACAAAAGGTTGGCGCCGGTGGCGACACCTACAACGTGCTGACATGAGGATAGTTTCCAATCGATTTCTCATACACAAACAGCAGTTGAACGGCGTTGCCTGGTGAAACGTTGC
Organism: Schistocerca cancellata; assembly: GCF_023864275.1. NCBI lineage: Eukaryota > Metazoa > Arthropoda > Insecta > Orthoptera > Acrididae > Schistocerca > Schistocerca cancellata. Next base: position 1,008,726,216 of record NC_064626.1, read on the forward strand.
TGTGATGCCTCGTGGAAGGAAGAGACATGCGTACCATCACGTTTCCGACTTTGATAAGGGTCGGATTGTAGCCTATCGCGATTGCGGTTTATCGTATAGCGACATTGCTGCTCGCGTTGGTCGAGAGCCAATGACTGTTAGCAGAATATGGAATCGGTGAGTTCAGGAGGGTAATACGGAACGCCGTGCTGGATCCCAAAGGCCTCGTATCACTATCAGTCGAGATGACAGGCATCTTCTCCGCATGGCTGTAAAGGATCGTGCAGCCACGTCTCGATCCCTGAGTCAACAGATGGAAACGTTTGCAAGACGACAACCATCTGCACGAACAGTTCGACGACGTTTGCAGCAGCATGGACTATCAACTCTGAGACCATGGCTGCGGTTACCCTTGACGCAGCATCACAGACCGGAGAACCTGCGATGGTGTACTCAACGACGAAACTGGGTGCACGAATGGCAAAACGTCATTTTTTCGGATGAATCCAGGTTCTGTGTACAGCATCATGATGGTCGCATCCGTGTTTGGCGACACTGCGGTGAACGCACGTTGTAAGCGTGTATTTGTCATCGCCATACTGGCGTATCACCAAGCGTGATGGTATGGAATGCCACTGGTTACACGTCTCGGTCACCTCTTGTTCGCATTGACGGCACTCTGAACAGTGGACGTTACCAATTGAAAACGTCTGGTCAATGGTGGCTGAGCAACTGGCTCTTCACAATACGCCAGTCACTACTCTTGATGAACTGTGGTGTCGTGTTGAAGCTGCATGGGGAGGTGTACCTGTACACGCCATCCAAGCTCTGTTTGACTCAATGCCCAAGCGTGGTTGTTCTGGTTACCGATTTCTCAGGATCTATGCACCCAAATTGCGTGAAAATATAAACACACGTCTGTTCTAGTATAATATATTTGTCCAACGAATATCCTTTTATGATCTGCATTTCTTCCTGGTGTAGCAATTTTAATGGCCAGTAGTGTATATACTTATTACTACCCATGCGAAGCTGGGGACAGTCGCTAGTAATATATGAACTCAGGTCCCGGCGGGGTCAGGGATTTTCTCTGCCTCGTGATGACTGGGTGTTGTGTGCTGTCCGTAGGTTAGTTAGGTTTAAGTAGTTCTAAGTTCTAGGGGACTGATGACAATAGATGTTAAGTCCCATAGTGCTCAGAGCCATTTGAACCATATTTCTTGGGACACAGACTTGTTATCAACGATGATTCTTTAAATACGTTTGAAAGTGTCGACATATGGGTGTGAGAACCGTCAGTAACGTTGAATGAATGCAGAGCGTAGACACTGTCTTAGAAAGAGCAATTTCAATTCTGAGATGAACATGTTCAATAAAACTACCCTAATTAAATGGCAGCATAAATCACTTAGGCGTGCGCCGAGGAAAAGTTTTCAGCATTTAGTTCAGAAAGAGAGACAGAAGTTACACGAATGGTACCGAAAAGACAAAATCTAAATCAATAAACAGGTGGCTTTGTAGGAACTACGAACTGGAGTCGAACAAAAACATTGAAATACCGCGCGAAATGCGTGGTTGAACAAAAAAGCAGATGCTAGTGAGGCATGCAGATTGTCTGTTGTATCTGACTATGAACGGCATCTCTGCAACATCCTCAATACGTTGCGAGTGTCAGTCGTGATGAGAGCAGTGCTCTGTGTAGCCGCGAATGTTTGATGCTCGTGCTAAGCGAATTCGAACATGGGTAAACGTTTGTTCTCACATGGTTCAAAATTGTTCAAATGGCTCTGAGCACTATGTGACTCAACTTCTGAGGTCATCAGTCCCCTAGAACTTAGAACTTCTTAAACCTAACTAACCTAAGGACATCACACATATCCATGCCCGCGGCAGGATTCGAATCTGCGACCGTACCGGTCGCGCGGTTCCAGACTGAAGCGCCTAGAACCGCTTGGCCACCACGGCCGGCTCTCGCATGGTGGGTGCATCCACTGAAAGACATGTTTCATTAGAGCATATCTTATCAACCAGCTACGGTATTTTATTATTTTTATATGCCACATTTATCTTATTCTGCTGGGACCATTGCCTGTAGTAAGTGGTCTGTGGCGTATGTATTTTATTTTATGCTAACTTTCCCTTCATGATCAGTAGCCTTTAGTTCACGAACACTCTTTGTGTTGTATGAAATTTGGTCTTTCAGTTTCGCTATGGCCTAAGGTGAATTTTCTGCTCCGTCCGAGCTATCCGTTGGAATTCACAGGACAATAGCGGGGGGACGATCGAAGAAAAATGAGAGCAATAGTGGCAAAGGCCCCAGCCCCCACTGTCTTGGAGTACTGTCTTGGAGCGCGGAGGTAGAACGATCTTTTCCGCAGAATTCGTTGATGAAAATCCGCGATAGAAGCTTCGAGACCTTCCTACAAAATCTGTCAGATACAATGGGCGTACAGGAGATCCGTGGAGCGTGCTTCTGACGCGAGCCCACAGGAGGGTTGTGTTGCTCATAGAAGCTGGGCCTGTGCATGACCAGAATGTCCGCCAAAAGGTGCGTCCTCTAAAGGGTGCTGAGAAGCGAACGGATGGTATTTGAAGACGGAAAGAGCTGCATCCTGGACCTGTTGGTGATGTTGTTCGGCGATGGGCACACGCTGTCACTGTACAGCTCTACCACGAGGTGATGATAGTGAGAGACAATGCAAATAGTTGCTGGCGTACTGTTAGTTAGGTCGCGATCAGAGCTAGCTATTAGCCACAGCTCTGCGTACCAAACTCTTACGAAATTGCTGAAATCTTTGACACGTGCTTCGTAAGCTGAATGTTTGACAAAATGGCTCTCAGCACTATGGGACTCAACTGCTGAGGTCATTAGTCCCCTAGAACTTAGAACTAGTTAAACCTAACTAACCTAAGGACATCACAAACATCCATGCCCGAGGCAGGATTCGAACCTGCAACCGTAGCGGTCTTGCGGTTCCAGACTGCAGCGCCTTTAACCGCACGGCCACTTCGGCCGGCGAATGTTTGACACCACAATGTTTTGGGTGACCAGTGTGTTCATTGTCTTGCTTCAATAACTGTAACTAACATCTATTTCTCTCTCGCTCTGCTCTTGTCCCGAGCAAATCCCGAACAAAATGGTAAGTTGACCAGCACCGCTAATTTCTGTGAATGAGTAATAGAAACTTTTTCTCTAGTTCTTGGTCTCAGCAGTGCTTATCTCCGTCGCAGCATGTTACACCGTGTACGTGGTGATAAAATCCTTTCCCTTGTTTGATGAGCTGTTCAAATTTTCTTCAACTAAAGATAATTGTTAAAAAATCAGAGGTCTGAATTCAATTTTTCACAAGCATCCCAGGTCATATTTATTTGCATCGGGCAATAGGTTAAGAAATACGATATATGGCTAATCATTATGTTTGTCTCCGTAAGGCTATACTGTGCTGCTTGTGTCCGTTGCGTAAGGTTAAAGAAACTGTTGTACTCGTTTGTAGGGCAGAAATTCATCCTACTTCAATTAACTGCTATTAGACATTAAATTTATCGTATATGACACCATCATCAATGGGTGCTATAAAAGGAGAATGGAAATTCGTGATTAAGTGTATAACTGTCAAATTTTTGCCTATTCTGAATAAAAAATACAAAATCAGATCACTAGTTTAGCAGATGATCACCCCATACTACAAAACTTAAAAGCACAACCAGCACTATGTACCACAACGAAGATAGACGAAGTGTTTTGTGTTTCAAAGCCACGGTATCGAAGATGTAGACTGCATACAGGGAAAGCGGAAAACTCCAATAAGTCACAAGGCGGACGAAAATGTGAGTTGAGTGATCGTGACGGTCACTGAACGGGAAAAATAAACAGATCGACAGCTGCAAAGTCACAACAGAATTGACTGTCGTACTCGCGAAGCTTGTTAGGAAAACAAAAGGAAAACACTAACGGAGCTCTAGAATCAGTGAACTGCAGAGCGAGGAGGAATCCAGTAACCACTCGTCAGTCACGCAGATACTCGGACAGAAAACCTGGTTCAGAAGCTATAACACCTGGACTACGGAGCAAATGAAGAAAGTCGTTTGGTTGGATACGTCGTGTTTCACACTGGCTCCAAGAGTGAACCATGTCGGGGGTTCGCTAATGAACTGGGAAAACATATCGTGGTACTCCATTGGCAGCGTGGTTGCTGTGGAACGTTGCATTCGTGCCAAGGATTATGAGCCTGTTTTGGATGATTAGATCCATCCAATGGTACAATATTTGTACTCCATTGGTGATGCTGTGTTTCACCGCGAGACAGGCCCCTTTTCAAGCATCTCCCAACGCCATGAACTGGTTTTGTGAGGGCGGGAGTAAACTGTCGCATATCATAAAACGTCGAATATCCATGGTCATCACAATTACCAGATCTGAATATTATTGAACCTTTGTGGTCTACTTTGAAGAGAAGGGTGCGTGATCACTCGTCGTTGCCTCCATCGTCGTTAACTGGACTTGCCGCCTATTTTCCGTAGAATGGTGTAAGACTGAAATCTATACAGGACGCATTTATCAATTCAGAGACGCCTTGAAGTTGTTTTGAATGCCAACGGTTCTCCTGCACCGCGTTCTGCATGGTAATGTGCTTTTGGTTTTTCCATGGTTTTTCCCATCCCCTGTATGTGAAGCGGTTGGAACTAAAATAAGTAATCTGGGTTCCACATTCGTAAGATTACTACACTACTGTGAATATCACGTTGACATTGATGCAAGTACTAACCCGTGATGGCGGAGAACACCACTATTCTCTGAGTATTTTCCCGAGTATCACATCTTAGTATAGTCGATGTAGGGCAGTGTACGTCTGGACGCTACAGACGGGACTGGTACACCGCCCCTAGGCATTTCCAAAGGCCTTGAGAAGCCAGCTGTAAGGCGTACATGGACGCACGGGATCGGCTAACTCCACAAAATTCCACAGAGAATTGCCACTGATTACATCTTTTGCGGTACATTCCTAGCTGAAGAATGATGAAATTGACAGGAGAGAATGTTTCGGGTGACAGATCATGTGCCCTCCAAAGGAGTTCATGCTGTAAAATGTACATCAGCTATGACTTAGTGAGGAGAAAGAAAACCAGCCTACCACGTGGTACCCTGATATCCAGTTTGAAAACAGAAGTGAATGGACTCGAAGACGTGGTAAAGCAAAGCTCGTTGCAAGGGAAACTTACAGACGTCTTGGGTCTGATAGGCACCGGTCTTTTGACTGGATTCATGGAATCTCAACGACCTTGTCTCCTGTACCAATATTTTATCTCTCAGGAGCACTCACTCCCAACATCCTCGGCCATCTGTTGGATATGATCCACTTTCTATCTTCCCCTGCGCTTTTCGGAGTAAAACTTCCTCTAACAACGTGTAAGTAATTCCCCGATATCCTATCAGAAGTCATTCCCATATCAGAAGTGTCCTTCTAGTTAATGTTATTCACAAAGTCCTTTTCTCGACGATTCTGCGGAGGACTTCAAGCATCTCTGAACACTACAACTCAAAAACTACTTATTCTTCTATTCTCTCTTCTACTCTTCATATTTCCCCGAATCCAGGACGCACTACCACACAGTTTCTTCCTGAAATTAGTACCTATTTTTAGTAGACTTTCACTACAGACTTTTTTGTTTTTAACATAACATAAAGAAACAGATTTCTTGTTTCATCTGTTGAACAACCATTTGTAGATCTGTGAAAAGTAAAGTATTATCAGTAACAAAATGGTGAAAATTCAAGTAGTAATTGCACTGATGTGTGATTTTAACTCACCCGGCATAAGATGACCATGAAATATTCTTGCGAAATCCAGCACTGAGCTATCGTTCAAGAGGTACGAAATTTGGAAAATCTGAGCCGGCCGGTGTGGCCGTGCGTTTCTAAGCGCGTCAGTTTGGAACCGCGTGACCGCTACGGTCGCAGGTTCGAATCCTGCCTCGGGCATGGATGTGTGTGATGTCCTTAGTTTAGTTAGGTTTAAGTAGTTCTAAGTTCTAGGGGACTGATGACCTCAGTAGTTAAGTCCCATAGTGCTCAGAGCCATTTGAACCATTTTTTGGAAAATCTGAGTTGCTACCATATGTGTATAATCCAATTGTATCATTAAGTACGTTTTAGCGGTAATCAGTAAGGGTGTACGGCAAACAGTAGCTTAAGAGTTTTAACGTCATTGAGGGACCCCAACGATCATACTTATTATTTTGATAAAAAGTAGCCCCGATCACAACAAATACAGATCGTGACTAGGCACTGAATAGCACTGAGTATTAGGCAGGCCACATCGCTATACTGACACCTCATCAGGGGAAGTTATGCCTGGGATGGCACTACAATTGGACTTGCGTCCCACGGCGACCAGTGGTGTTCTGTCGAGAATGATCTTTGCTCGGTTGAATGGGTGGACGTTGCCAGACACTTTGGTTCACACCACCGAAAAAGTACACGACAGAGGGCTATTTTTACGAGAAATGTTTAATAATTAACGTAACACATTTTTTCTGAAAGGACTTTTGTTTTATTCTGCATTCTAATACACCATGTTATTTCCCACTCTTCTGACTAAAAAGCCCTATTTTTAAATATAATCTTCATTCTATACGACGGCCTTACACTTTCTTACTAGACCTGTATGCCGGAATGGCAGCACTAGTGTTCGACGCCGGAGCCAACATCGTGCTGCATTTGTAACCTCCTAACTATTCTCGAACTGCTTCCCGTAGAGCGCATCCTTCACTGGGCCAAATAGATGGAGGTAGGAAGGTGCCAGATCCTGGTTGTTGGGTGGATGAAGAAGAACAGCCCAATGAAGTTTTGTGGGCATTACCAACAGAATAAATTTCCTTCACTTTACATCTGTGGAAATAAATTTTTTGTCATCATACTACCGGTTTCGGTCGATAATGACCGCCTTCAGGCCTGTTTTATAAAAATATGTCCCAATATACTGGAGCCAAAGTAGCCCCAGTACATTACGACATGATTTTATAAAACAGATCAGAAGGTGGTCATTGTAAACCAAAACCGGTAGTCTGGGACAAAAAATAATTTCTGACCTTTGACGTAAAGAAAGGAAAATTTTTGTATATTCAAATTACTGTTCAATTCGCGACCATGTCGCAGCTTGTGAAACTACCAACAGAGACGTCCAGTTGTGAAGCGAGGTTTTTGATTGTGATCCGTCGATCACATCGAATGAGAGTGTCCACATGTCCCACCATTACAGGAGTCACAGCTGTGTGCAGCCAGACAGGATGTGGGAGATCGGACAGGTTTCCGCGACCTTGTTGCGATGATTACAGACGCCTCACTCAAACACTCACCGTGCTTTTGTTTACTATCTCGATTTCATAGGCAGTCTCCAAAGACTTTCTACAAACGCCTATGAATATCTGAGATGCTCTGGTCTTCCACAAAAGGAAATTCAACGACTGCTTTCTGCTTGGAACACACCTCCATTACAGACGTCATTTTGAATCCATCGTACAGCACCACCACCTACCGGAAATCCATGTAACTGTAGCAGCTGAGGCCGGCCGTAGTGGGCGAGCGGTTCTAGGCGCTTCAGTCTGGAACCGCGCGACCGCTACGGTTGCAGGTTCGAATCATGCCTCGGGCATGGGTGTGTGTGATGTCCTTAGGTTAGTTAGGTTTAAGTAGTTCTAGGGGACTGCAGACCTCAGAAGTTAAGTCCCATAGTGCTCAGAGCCAATTGAACCATTTTTTGTAGCGGGGGAAGCAGGAGTATTCTACGATATCCCACGACAAATTTCGCGGTTTTTTCAATTGAAATTAGCCTAGAATATGATATTCTTGCTGTTTCTATAAGCCTCTTAAACTTTTCTACACCTTTTTAGATATATTAGTAGATTTTAGGGACATTGTATTACGTTGTCATGTTCCGTATGATGCTTCTTCATGTTCTTTTCCGATGTACACAAATTTTGATCTGTTTTATTACGGATCATGTGAGGAACGGTGAGCAGAGTTTCTCCTTTATAACGACTAGCCTTTGAAAATTAGTTAACAGTTTGTATTGCTCAACGGCTTCTTGAACTGGAACCTCATGTCATCTGGGTACACAATTATTTTATTTTATGTCATAATTAAATGTGACTTTATTTTATCAGTGAATAAGTTGAGTCATATCCACTGTCATGTTTATATACGCTGCTGTTTGAGAAAATTGCAACAACCACATTGAATGGCATGAAAGATTCCAAAATCAGAGGATGTGTAGCACAGTCGAACTATAAAAATTGGTCAGTGAGACAGCTTTCGCTTGGGACCAGGAGCACTCTTACGTGTACGGACAGTCTGTTCCGCCACGCTCTTCCGATCCAGTGCCGTCATCCGAAGTGAAAAGGAGCACTATGACTACGTGAGTTCGAAAGGAGTGTAAAGATTGTTTCCGTGAAATGGGTTTGTCGTACTGTAACTTTATGGCTAGTAGAGCACACGCTGCTACGAACATGATGCGTGAGAGAAACCGATGAACAAAATGTGTGGTACACAGTGACGAGCGGTTAGTATACCAGCGACGAGCGGTTAGGACTATAGCGAAACCAGTATTGCTTTGTTACTGTAGTTCATTCTTAAATCATGAAGTTAAATCTAGAGGCTGATTAACTAAACAACACATACGAAAACACCTATGAAAGGTATAAAAATACAAATTCTTATTGAACACGCGATGTCCGTTCAGGATTCGCTCTGACTAATTCTTCTTTTTGCAAAGATTACCAACTCTTATAATAGATCGAGAAATCACCATTTTAATGCAATGTGACTTTTAATACTATGGCCGGTGGTGGAGTCACACCTCGCCTGCCACACCTTCAGCTAACAAAAAATATGTTCAAATGTGTGTGAAATCTTATGGGACTTAACTGCTAAGGTCATCAGTCCCTAAGCTTACACACTACTTAACCTAAATTACCCTAAGGACAAACACACACACACACACGCACACACACGCCCGAGGGAGGACTCGAACCTCCGCCGGGACCAGCCGCTCATTCCATGACTGCAGCGCCTTAGACCGCTCGGCTAATCCGGCTCCCATAACACATGGGACCCAATGAAGGTGAGCCTAACATTTAGACTTGGAAGTATATGACTCGAACCTAATTGCAGGCGTGACTCAAGTAGTGACTTCGAATACTGGTTAATCTAAGCTAATCACAGGAAAGATGGTAAACAGAATAGGCAGTGCTACAATCATAACAATGGGACGACCTCAAACTAGACTACTTAATTGAGATATATTCTGCATTCCAGATTTATAAGGCAACAGAAAACGAATATTACGCACTGGTCTCGCAGGAAAAGAGACAATTAGTGTTCCGTATCAAGTTCATATGTTATCGAGTATCAATTAAATTAACAGTTACAAATGTAATCATTGAAGCGCAGACGAGGTTGAGACGAGCAAGAGATAGAAATGCTAGTAACGAGGAGCAACAGTGGGACGTGATGGCGTGTTAGCTACCCTGTAGTCCATAGCATCAAGCCTGGTAGTGAAGACGGAGGATAACGGTTGTCCACGAGGTCTTCTGTGATGGTCATGGACACTCACTGTTGACTACTCCGGAGCACAGACAAAAGTGAGACTGAGTGACCCTGCTGGGTAGTATTTAAAATCTCGGTCCCAGCAAACTAAGTCTGCCTTACTAGCGAGTTCTGAGAGAACTCTCGGTGTCCATTACGTTTCCATTTTCTGGCTGGTCCTAACCGCCAATTACCTCCCCCTGGCGCCCCTCTTCAAACCAAGGATTTTCTCTAACGGTCACTACAGTCTTGGTGACTACCAGTTTTACAGTTTGGACATGGTCCTGTACAGAGGAAAAAATCTCAAGCAAATTTGCGTCTCACTGTCGTCTCCTAGACACACAGAAAATAGGGAGACAGGGCACATTATTTTAATTTATAGCATAAATCCTTAATAACGTAAATCTAGTGTCACTCGGTGTCCACAGCAGAGTGCTTGCAGACACATGAAATCCCTAGTAGTGCACTCATCTACGCCTAGATATACTTGACAGATCCGTAGTTAACACCTAATTTTTGGCAGAGGGTTATTAGAAACTCAGTTACTGTGAAGTCTTCGCAGTAAGCATTCAGAAGACCAGTTCACGGAATCCGGATATTGATGGCTCCAGTACGCAAGGATCGATTTGTCTGATTGTCTGTACATGGAATGCATAGGGACATGGAGATGGCATTATTGACATACGTAATTTGTTATGTAAACAAAACAACTGCACATAACATACGACTGTTTGACGATATTCGCCGGTCATTGTGGCCGAGCGGTTCTAGGCGCTTCAGTTTAGAACAGCGCGACCGCTACGGTCGCAGGTTCAAATCCTGCCTCGGGCATGGATGTGTGTGATGTCCTTAGGTTAGTTAGGTTTAAGTAGTTCTAAGTTCTAGGAGACTGATGACCTCAGATGTTAAGTTGTGTAGTGATTAGAGCCATTTTGAACCTCTATGAAGGGAAAGACTAGCCTGACGACTCAATTAGGTTTAACAAAAGAAAGCCCATATGCACTGCTGAAATAAATAAGGCAAATTCAATATAATACCTATCAGAATAAACATGGTCGAGGCGCAAGTAAGTGGCCAGAATACATTAACGAGTGGAGACCCGGGCAAGAAAAATAAGAGTATACTTTTAACGTGGGAGCAGTCGGCTGAAGCCAGATGTTTGACGCAGTAAAGGTGAGGATGATAACGTCATACAGAAGCACTTTGAGAGAGTGGGTGCTCACATCTAGCGGTTGGCCACACACCTGCATGTGGGAATGGCGTGACTCTGACTGTACTTTATGTTTGCAAAGTGAGGGCGATACGCTTCACGTATCGTGGCGACAAACGTAAAGCGAGAGTTAAATATTTCTGCGGCAATCTTTTCTGGCTGAATTTTGCTTCCGTAGTTTCAACTCATGTCAGAGCGAGAGTGCAATTGCCGTTAATTTCGACTAGGGAAATTTGTATGTTCCACGGAACGCCTAGCTTTTGAGACTGATTACTTTCAGTCAAGGCCACAGTAGGGAATTAGCGATTTCAGATCCATCACGGAGACAACGCCGCCGCAGTTGCCGTTTGGTAATGTACGAAGCGCATTTGGCGAAATTAAACGTTCAGTCCAATTTTGCGAGAGTTGTATACTCCAACACGTGTACGTTTTGAATAGAGAAATTCAACAGCTAATTACTAATCTACCCACCAATGAGTACATGAAAATGATTAGATAAAGTCATCCTCCTCCAACTTAGTTCATTGTACAGCTACGACGTAGGTGTAATTTTCACTGCTAAGGATTTTCTTGTTTCACTTTATAACATATTCACATATAGAGATATATTTTGATTAATTACATATTCAATGTTTAAATATTAATTTATTTGTTGAGAGAAGAAATAATTAACCTTGATTATTTATCATAACTTGATTATTGAGAGCTTTGGTAAATTAAATGTAATATGGAAAAGGGAGAGATTGTGTTATCATTTTAGGTTAAATCCCAAACTTCTCATTAATATCAATTTATGTATTCTTGGTACGTCACAGTAGCATTTTTGATTACTTTGAGATAGGGCCAGAATTAATAGCTATGTGGAATGTCTGTTTACCACCCTGTGTATGAAAAGACAGTCAGAACGCTATCCGTTGCCGCATTCAAATTTAACAAATACAACGGCACATTACAACATCCAATGACTATAGCCCACTTCCTGACCTACCCATCTCCCATTTCTGTTCCTCTGCCGACAGTTCAACACTCATTGCCACTTTTTACACTAGCGTGTCTGCCTCTCATGACCTGTAGTGGGATCAATTCCGCATTGTATCTGGGTGTCCGAATACTGTTGATCATATGAGTATAAGTCGATGATGTCACATGTTGTACACTACTCAACGCGTCGGAGCATTTTACGACTTGACAGATAAAATTTCTAGCGATATAATAATAAATTTTGTACCGGATACCAAGTTTTCCGAAATTAAAAATCTGTTTCTGCTTATTAGATTTTCAGACATCCTTTTTTTACCAGATTTCTAAATTACGCTATACCATAAATTGGATTCTATGCCACAGCACTAGACAAGGACAACAGCAAACTTTGCATCGCCCAGCTCCCTTCCCTCGATAGCGCCATCGGGAAATTCAATTGGGCAGTTTTTCATTCTGCGTGAAATAAACGGTGATGCGCCCATTAAGACACAGTTATTGTAAATGTACGTTCTGGAACATAGGATATATGGTTCAGAGCTATTAGCATGGGAAGTTCTCTGATACACAGTAGGTTAGAGATTATGTGGAAGCTTACAAAAGCCGAAAAAAAAAAAACAGAAGAACCAAATGAGCTGACTGAAAGAGAACACGCCCGGATAACAGTGTCCCATGTCAGGCGGTGAAGTCGTAGACACGTGACGGAGCTGCGGGCTGCAGCACGCGCCGCCTGGGCTGTGATACGCGGCGGTGGCGCCGGCGGCAGATATCGCCGCGTTATGACTTCATATAGACGGCGCTGGCGCGCCAGACCTTTATTGGTTTTCCGGGGACCGCGCCGCCCGTGTAAACACATGGCCGCGTTCCGCCGTGTCAACCTCTGCGGCCAGCTTTAAAACGTTTCCCCCACAGATCCGCACCGAAACAGATAAGGCCGCACGCGCGGAGTCTGACAAAATAATACTGAAAAGGGTGCTAATAAACCCGTATAAGCATCTTATTATGGGAACAGATTTTGTGGCGTAGTCTTAAGTGAATGTTGCTTTCGTCTTATACTGCAACGTCTTCGGAGTGTCTCTATATGTCCAACTTCACACAGATGGTTGTGGGACCTCTGCTGTTCAGTACACAATGTCCAATCAAAACACCTTCCAGCCGTCTAAGTTCCCAGGCGTTATTTTACAGAGCAACCAGTTTCGGCGATGCGTTAGGTCATCTTGAGGCTCTCTGACGGACGTGTGGGAAGATTCCCATCTCTGGTCCAGTCTAACAGTCGGTAAGTGATGATCGAAGGTATCACTGCGTCATAAATCTACGGATACCAGTCATTGAATGCTGGGCCCTATTTTGACTGGACGATAGGTGGGAATCCTCCCAAACGTCGGTCATTGGGGCTGAAGATGCTGTAGTATATAGCCGAAACTGGATACTCAATAATATACCTACTGGAAACATATATGACTGAAAGGTGTTTTGATTCGACATTCTGTTCACTCCAACATACATGTTTTTTCTCTGATCTAATTTCATAGATAACCATATATGAAATATATCTGCATAAATTGTATTCAGTAAGTATAAAACAATTGTATTATTATTCATATCTTTCCTTTTGAAGTAGAAAAGTGAAATTAAATGTAAATCTGCAAAAGGCCACTTTGTTCAGTAGATAGGTATATGTGGCCAGAGACATGTAACCTCCCACTCACTTATCGACCTTAATGACAGTGATAAATTAAACTGCGTGTACCTAATGGAAATTTGGGAAAAGCAATCGTCACCGAAGTTAATTTGTCGGTAAAGAGGGAGGAAAGTGTTACATCTAAATGAAAGGAAAAATGCTAATGAAACAGGTGGAAATTAATTTTGAAAAGGGATAAAGTTAATAAAGAAAGTAAATGTGCGGCCGTTACGTTAACAATTAACTAGTGGTAATTAGATATCTGAGATTTGGGGGAAATTACGGTCGCCAGTCCTAAGGACAATTACTATAGTAACTGAAAAAGTGGTTATTACACATATAATTAGCACTAGATGTGTGGCAACTGAAGGTTGACACGTGTAGTGTGAAAACTGAAAGTTTGTCAGAAGTAATAAATTTCGCTACACTCTGACTTAATTTAGTAAAAGAATTAATAAAACCGAAAAATCGAAAGTTAATTTAGTGACAGAAGTTAATAGTGAGCTTTCTTTCTGAAGCACATCGAAATTCAGTAAAATATGACTAGTCTTGGACTACCTCAACAATCATTTCAAAAGCTACTTGAATCTACGCAATTTAGAAATAAGGGATTTAAATTTGAACTTGAATTAAACGATTCTGAACAATTAACAATAGGAAAATTTAGTACGTACCAAGCTGAGCTGCAGTCACAGGTAATCTAAAATACGGTAACAAAACTCGCACTCTTAATTCGTGCTTGTATAATCTAAATATTGTAGCCAGCTATGAATACCTTAACTGAAATTTGAAATTAAAGCAGTGAAATTTAATTATATTACTTTAATGCTGGCGTTTGAATTTCAATGACACTCGGGTTCATTCCGGAAAAGGAAGGTACCCTGCTTGGTAATGCAATTGGGACAATGAGCAACAAACATTCATGCTAAGTTGTTGTAATTTTGTGATGCAACAATTTTAAAAGTTTGAAAAGCTGAGGTCTGCCATACAGTTCTAAACCTTTATGTGCTTCCAGTCTTCCTTGTTGGTTGATTGAAGGTTTGAAGCCGTCGATCGAGGAGGTGGCGACAGTCACTCATTGTCGGCCGTTGCTGTTGCAGAAGCTGGATGTTGGCACGCCTTCTTCTCGACACGGTCACCAGACGAAACGGGCTCTTGATGTGCGCCAGCTAATGCTTCCCGTCCGCGACCCCATGTCAAAAACTATCATCGCAAGTCGAGCGCAATTCCATGCTGCCAAAACCCGAAAGCGCGGCAACTCGCGGGAGCTTCACACAACACACCTGCTCCACTCGCTACTCCGGCCAGACTCTCTCTGCCGGCGCTCAACGCTACAGCGTTAACACTACCAAAGATCCTACACACTTTGATTCTTCACACGACCTATCGATGTAATCGTTCGATAGCAGTTTTCCCTAGGCAAGACCCAGCGTAAAAATACAAATAATATTTACGAAACAAACCAATTATACATCGACATATATATATATATATATATATATATATATATATATATATATAAACAGTAAAACAATTACAATATGTAAAGACATAGAAATGTCATATATTCAGGTAACAAAAATAAGGAAAACAATTTTATAGTACAATATATGGAGATAGGAGGATATGCATTTCCGGCGTTACAGACAGAAACCGTGAAATAAGAGTCAGGTGAAGATTTTTGGACATTATGCATTGGTAGAAATTGTGAAATGATGAAGGTACGTCTCTATAGAATGAAATATGTTTGAATATATTAATATTTTACTAAATTGTTCAAAATTTTAATATATTTTGAATTTGAAAGCTACACAGGATCATTTGTCAAATGATAAGAGGCCAGTTCAGATCTAAAGTCAAGTATTAACACAATATTCACACATATACGTGCCATAATCCTCAATCAACCAGAATATTTATCCGTTCACTACATGCAAGCAAAGGAACAAATCAAACCTTCCTAGTCCTTAGCGTTAGAGAAGGCTTCATTGCAGTACAAACATTCAGTGTCCTTGTCTTCTTCAGTCATTTGTTCAGTGTATTCTTGCACTTTACTGGACCCTTTCCCTGCTGCGTTTTTGTTTTAGTGTTATTCATTTAAGTAAGTGTGGCGCTTTTAGTCTTTCCTTCAATTTCTGACAGTTTCCTTCTCCTCTTGTTGATCTGTCCTTTTTCCTTCAGATTACCTAGTAAGAGTACAGTTCTGAATCGATTCCACCTTATTATTGTTGTCGTTCCTTTTCTTTAGCTTTTCTTTCTTTGTTTTAGTTCTTGGCCTAATTTTAATTTACGGAAAGGTATGGCGTGGCTTCCACTTTGTGCAAAACATGACAGCTGTGTTTCCATCTCATTTACAGCTGTGACGAGTGGGCCTACGACGTTGTTATTGACACTCACTTCTCGTTTTTGTGCAACTCAGTTCTGACTGGCATATTTTCTCCTATCACAGCATCTAATACATGTTGCGTAGCTTAGGAATTTCATGGTTGTTTTAGTAATCACCTTATATAATTTGACAGTATTTCACCATATATTAAAGAATGTACATATTCATGAAGTTGTTAATAAATTTATGCCTCTGTATACTTATTTCATGAAATACTGCTGGTTTGTAATAAATTCAGTTGTCTTTATGAAAGATAAATAAATTAAAAGAAATACGGGTAAAGCGGCCAAGATGTCCACTCAGGCGGTTGGCCACTGTGGCCACCTGGACATTAGAAGCTGTCTGAATACTAAATTACATAGTCTAGCCCGTTTAGTAACACAAATAGTTGAGAGGGCTGAGATATATCATTTGAAAGCATTGCAGCAATGAACTTTGACGATATATGTTATCAGTACATGCAAATGAATTTGTCATTAACCTTACATCAGACAAATATAAAACACAAAATATTTCACAGTAAGCGAATCGCCACGAAACTCCCTGACAAAACGGAAGAAATCTCTTTGAAGAGATTGAAGTCTTTGTCACTGGACCAGTACCTCTGCAGAAGCGGAAATTTCACCCATACTTGGTACTGTAGCCGTCCTTATACTATGTCCTTGAGCACGTTGTTGTGGTTTAATATTGAACTACCCTCACATCAGTCCCTAGGGATTTGGAACGGAGGAAGTTTGCTGGTATTTCTAATGTTCTAACCTGAATGTAGGCTTCCAAATGAACAATACACAGGAATTAAGTTACTGTAAAACCCTGATCCGAGACTTGGGAAATTACTCAATTCCTTAGCGTTCAATATTGTACACCGTATGTTAAAAAAAATGAAACACCAGAAGGCATGGTCGGTTGTCATTTATTATCACTTCATACACGTATGCCCAGCGGCAGGTAGATAAATGATTGTTCACTTCTCAGTGAGTAATGAAAAAAGATAATTGCCCTGCACCACCTAACAGGGGAAAAGCACTGATCAGTGTAGCACGGGTGGCAATGAAACTGTACTTCTGATAAACAGCATTTGCGATGTAGTTACCAAGCTATTATTCCAAGTAACATGAACACCAGTGGTTTTTATTGAGTATACATGAGCCTTCATTATACAGATCATGGTTCTCACGTGGGGACCGTGAATCTGATACAGCACAGTTAGTTGCTGAAACTCATTAATTTTTAATGCACACATATTTCAAGATCTATTAATTGAGCTCTAGACATACTTTTCCTGTAGAATTACTAACACAGTGACTAACGGAAGGGGAATCCGATACTGTTAACTTGCTTTCTAATCACCACTGTAATCAATAAACAGTAGCAAGACGTACACATAAATATAAATACATCAATACACTAATTACAAACCTTTTACACGAGTACAAATGTTGTAGGCCTTTAAATCGTTATTGCATAGCAATTGGTTTGTAATCACTGTTTATAATCAACACTTTTAGATTTTGTAAAAGCTAGTTTTATAATTCTTTAAAGTAATTTCTTCATATTAAATTTGAGTAAGTATTCTTTTTAAATTACTGAAATTGTGATATTTAACTACTAAGTGAGGCACTTTAACGTACGACTACTTGCTAACTCAATATTACTTCCACCACTAAACTTCACACTTCTCTCAAATGTTTCAAATATTAATTTCAACTGTTCAATTTGGTTTTGGAGCTCGTACTATTTGGAATCGGAAAAGGAGCTTGTTAATGCTAGTGACTCAGGCCACATCAAGGTTCCTGTCACACAGCTGAAATAAAGCATTTATACTGTGAAAACTGCAGGAAACTGTACTTCATGCGAGAAAATACGTAATTCAATATTCCTTTCCTGGAGGTGGACGCAGATATACGCTTCTCTGACAGTAGGAAAATGTCGTAGGATGAAAGCGTCGCTATTGATGTAAAATGGTCTACATATTTATTCTTGACACAGGAACTGCCAATTTCACAGTTAATCAATAAAAACCACGGTAGAGCGGCTGATAACAGTTCTCATCCTACGATCTTTTTAGTCACTCTTCTATACACTCTTGCCTCACTGAGCACTCGAAATTTTCACTCGTCGAAAGCTAGCCACGGACTCCTTCCCACAAAAAGAGTTGCCGCGCTACCTCGCGAATATCCACCTTTCACTTTCACGCCTAAGCCTTTTCGTTACGGAAGGACTTCCCTCCAGATTTTCTACTATGTAGAATTCAACTATCCATAAGCATGAACCAGTTACATTTGTCACAGTGTAGTGCATAAGTAATGCAAAATGACATACATTTGAAAAAGACATTTATGGATATTTCTAGATTACATAGATTTAAAGAATGATGAAAAGTATTTACATGCTTCCCAATTCAAAGTGTACCAGACCGAAGACTTCCCGCAATAGCAGTCATCCTCATCTACCCAACGGTCTTGTCAGAAACGACAGAGGAGTGGGCAGAGGTTCAAGACACTCTCCTGCCCTTCTGGTGGGAAACTGTCCCTGAAGGAGGAAGAATCAACAATGTTCAACCACATGAGGATGCATAAGACAATGGAAGCCACTTCATTAAAAACACATAACGTGTATTCGCAGAACAGTGGCCTGTACTTGAAAAAAGTGCCATGATGGTATCACCACTGGCAAAAGATTCCAGAGTAATCAGCCACTCGGAACTCCGGGAGGGGACTTCCAAGGAGGATGTGACTATGAGAAAAAAATTGAATAACCAACTAAAGGATAACGTTCAACGAGTCGGGGTATGGCATGTCAGAGGCCTGAATGTGATAGGGAAGCTAGAAAATCTGAAAAGGGAAATGCTAAGGTCAATCTCTATACAGTCGGGGTCAGTGAAATGAAGTGGAAGGAAGACTAGGACATCTGGTCAGATGGGTATAGGGTAATATCGGCAGCACCAAGAAATGGCATAAATGGAATACAATTCGCTATGAAGAGGAAGGTAGACCAGAGAGTGAGTTACAGCGAATAGTTCAGTGATAGGGTTATTATTGTCAGAATCGACAGCAAACCAACACCGACAACGATAGCTCAGGTATACATGCCGATGTCGCAAGTTGAAGGTGAAGAGACAGAGAAAGTATATGAGGATATTGAAAGGGTAATACAGTACTTCAAGGGAGACGAAAATGTAACAGTCATGGGGGACTGGAATGTAGTCTCAGGGAAAGGAGTAGAAGGTAAGTTTACAATAGAACATGGACTTGGGACAAAGAATGAGACCGGAGAAAGACTACTTGAGTTCCGCGATACGTTTCTGTTAGTAATAGTAAATATAGCCCCGTCCCCTCCCGCCGGGCTAGCCAGAGGTCTAACACACTGCTTCCCGAGCGGGTGGGGGGGGGGGTGTAGAGGGTAAAAACTGTAGAGGAAGACGAGATTGGAATGCGTCCAGCAAATAATTAAAGGCGTAGGTTGTGGTCCTTAATCTGCCGTGCTGCTTCAGTCTTGGTCCGGTTCTCCTACCTCTCTCGCAAGCTGGGGTTTTGCGATTAGACGGCTCATTTCACTGGCATTACACGACGAGTTATCAGCATCTACAACGTTCTTGTCTCTTGATGAGCTCGTTCTTACTGAGTTAAGAAAAAGAGAAATAATAAAAATATTATCACACCTACAACCACCTCAGCACATGATATAACATTACAGCATGTTTTAATCACCTGGAAATAATGTTGTTGCTAGTCATCTGATAGTAATCATCTAGGTTGAACCAAATATTAGAAAAAATAGCAAAATATTTTAAAGCTATTACTATAGTAGTCTCTGTATACGAATATCTTTCAGATGGCTGTTGATTGGGAATATGAGAATAACATCAAGTTCTTTGGCTGCCCTTTGTTTCTCTAATCTTACTTTTTACTTACGTAAACATTACGTTGCTGCTCTTCGAGTGATCTTAGCATCTCGAAGGATCGAACCAAGGCATCACCACTTGGGTTCGTTTGGAACTATTATTGTATGAGCACTGACTTTGTTGGATGAATTAGTCTCGCGTGTACAGAGGGCGCTGATACCGTCAAAATTTGTCAAAAAATTTCACAAAATGCGCACTTTCAATACATTTCTTTTACAGTGTAGTCATGCCAGAAATTTGAGTACTGAATTAAATTGTTATAATACTTATTTTACTTGGCTGATATTGTACCTGTCATTTCTCATACCCCTCTGTGACATCCAGTGGAACTGTTTGCTCGATGCATTCTTGAGCCCTTGGTATAATGTGGTGAATTTCATGTCCCGAAATGAGCTTACAGGAATCGTCACAAAGACATTGCACTTGGTGCCCCGTTAACTCAATGTCATTGCCTTGGAGAGAACCCGGTATTTTTCCTTTCTTTCATTACTTTTGCCATGTCATCTATACAACGATTTTAGTGTCTCAGTAGAGATACCAGTGACAGAGCTAGTATGTTGGTAAACAAGCTTCCGAGCACAATTTGTTCTGTGTACTGTAGTAACCATTGTCACAGTGCCTTTTTACCGGCGGTCTATTCGCATTAGGTGCATACGATGATGATCAGGTCTTTTGAGGCGGCTGATCATTCCCTAACAGGTACCGCCATGGTCCACTCTTACACAGGGTATCATCAAAACTGCAAGACTGCGAAGTCGGTAACAACAATGGAGATCAAGTATACCATACGTTCGGATATGCGAACCACACCCACAGATTAGGTAGGACTAACAGCTACATTCTGATTATATCGAAGATTAAGGAGCGGATTTCTTATGTAGGATTGTTGTTTGGTCGTGAGAGGATTCTGATATGTTTACATTAAGAAGGTGAAGAGGGCACAGGTGTTGCAGCCCCACAGCGGGAGGTTCGAGGCCTATTGAGACTACGATTTGTCCTTTGGCTGCCTCTCTGCTAGCATTGATCGGTACGGCACGACCGTCATGTGAATACGGAATTTATGTGATGAACAGGACCACGCTAAACATCACGCAGTATCTCAACGGCTCTACGTCACCGCAGCCTGTGACAACAGACATATATTCGCTCGGCCACTAGAGCCATGTCACATGCTGTGAGTTAGAAAGTTGGTTTCTTTACAGGAATACAAGTATCCGTAGCACGACGAAGTCGGAGCACTGCGGTCTGTTACCAGAGAGACCATTTTTGAAGCTTTCCTTGATGGGACAAGAGAAGGAAATGTTGTGTGTGTGAAATCTTATGGGACTTACGTGCTAAGGTCATCAGTCCCTAAGCTTACACACTACTGAACCTAAATTATCCTAAGGACAAACACAGACACCCATGCCTGAGGGAGGACTCGAACCTCCGCCGGGACCAGCCGCACAGTCCATGACTAGCGCTTCAGACCGCTCGGCTAATCCCACGCAGCGACAAGAGAAAGACAGTCACGGCAATAGATATTAGCCAAACGGCAATACTGGACTCAACAGAGGAAGCACTTCGTCATTTCAGACAAACCTCATTCCTGAGCTCTGAATCACGACGGATGTATCTGTTTGGTGGGGGTCCCTGGAGAACGGACGAGATACTTCATCGCCGTTATTGCCCACTTCCTGACGTGGCAGTATGGGGAAAATGAAACAGTCGTGTGGCATTGCTGGCCAGGAGGCCCCGTCCGAGGAAGTTTGGCCGCGGGGTGGAAGTCATTTCAGTTGATGCCACATTGGGCGACTAGCGCGACGGTGATGATGTGATAACTATGCGCATAACACAACACCCTGCCCACGGGTGGAGAAAATCTCCAACCGGGCCGGGAATAAAACACGGGCACGTTGCATGGTAAGCAACCACGTTTCACTCAGTTAAGCAGGTGGGCGGTGGTGTAGTGTGCCACTGGGTAAACAAGACGATCACGTTTGGCTGATATAGACGATAATTTGGACGGTAAACATTAAATTTCTTATGTGTCAAAAGCATGTTCTTGTGATCTATCTTCGAGTTCTCCTAGGTGTTAATTATCTAAAGGAAAAATAGGAAAAATGACGAAAGATACGACGCACCACGAAGGAATGATCCGAATGCGACGGAAATCGGTAGATGTAATGTACACGTGCCTTACAAACTGCTGATTACAATTTCAGAAAAATTGGTCGAGTTATTCAAGAGAAAGAGCTGCACACATTGAGCAGATCATTAACACATTGGTCCTCTTCTGGTCTTTATGGAAGATAGAGTTGATTGATCGAGTTGGTGGATGTGATGAGGAATACCGTGTGACATTTTGTCCAATTGGCACGTTATATCGTCAGAATCGCGATCTGTTTGAAGGGCTCTCACGATAATGCTCCACACGTTCTCAGTTGGGGTGAGAACCAGGTGATCTTGCTAGCTAAGACAGAGTTTGACAAGCACGGAGACAAGCGGTAAAAACTATCGGCGTGTGCGGGCGGGCATTACCTTGCTGAAGTGTACACTCAGGGAGATGGGCAATAAAGAACAACAAAACGGGGTGTAGATTTTCGTGAACGTACCGCTATGCTGAAGGCGTTCAAAGGATGACGGACAAAATGGTATGGCTATGAAAAGAAGTGCCACTCCTGAGCATTACTTCTGGCTGTCGAGCCTTATGGTGGGCAACGCTCAGGTTGGTATCACACCGATGTCCAGGGCACCACCAGACACGCCTCATTGGCTGGAGTATATTTGTCTTCAGTGATCCAATTCGAATTGAGTCTTGATGACCAGCAGAGACGTGTCTGGAGACGCAACAGAGAGTGGTGGAATTCGAATATAATGTCGTCCGAAGTACCAACCGGCAACAAAGAATGATGGTAAGAGGTGCCATTTCATTTCATAGCAGGACCCCTCTGCTGGTCCCCCGCGGGAGTCTTGCAGTATAGCGGTATGTCGACAGTATTGAATGCTCCATTTTGTTACATTCCAGCAAGATAATGTCCACTCGCAGACGGCGAGAGTTTGTACTGCTTGTCTGCATGCTTACCAAACTCTACTCTGCCCCGAAAGGTCGCCGGATCCCTCCCCAATAGAGAATGTTTTGAGCTCTATGGGCAGGGCTCTCCAACCTGCTTGGTATTTTGACAATCTAACGAACCAGTTCGGCGGAATTCGGCACGATATCTCTCAGGAGGATATCCAACAATTCTGTCACAAATATCAAGCCGAACAACTGCTTGCATAAGAGCCAAAGGTCGATCAACGCATTATTGACTTCCTCAATTTGTAAGGCTCTTTCTCTTGAATAAATCATCCATTTTTCTGAAATTGTAATGATTTGTTTGCCCGTTCACTTACACCGCGTCTATCGATTTTCGTCCAGTACGGATAATTCTTTCGTGGTGTGGCCTTTTATTTATTTATTTTTTTTTTTTTTGCTTTTTCTGTTAGAGTGTATTTCCATAAGAAAATGCGGTATTGCATGTCACTCGTGCTGTTCTCACCTACGTCAGTGCAGAAGCTTTTCTACTGTTGCCCTGACCATCACACTCTCCAGAAGTCATACCCATTAAAATATGAGCGCCATGATTCAAGAAGCAGTACGACTGATGACATACAGCACTGAGGTGAGGCAGCATGGAACGACGTCCATGCATTTGTCATTCTAGCTCGGTTGTCACTTCGGTATGGGCTCGCTAGGTATACTAAATTTCGCTCCTTCTATACCTATAAGCCACCTACAAATTTGATAATGTATTTATTTTAATGTTCCAAACATGCACAATAAGTAAAATTTGGCATCTTTTCGGTGCTGTAATTTTATGGACAACAGTTTAGTTCTCATCATACATACCGTCCTACTAAGTGGAGCCCTGTGATATAACATCGTTGCTTAGGACATGTGCTGCTCATGACGTCACGGCAGTGGTCCCTGAGGCGACACAGCGCGCGGCCCTATGTAGACGTCCGGCGCGACCCGAGGCAGCTGGAGGCAGCCCGCGGCGGCTGCCGGCGGTAATTGAGTGCACAGACGGCGGACAATGGCTGGCGACACACTTTGGCGTACCGGACGCCTAATCGGATCGTCGCGCGGCACCGCGCGCCCAATTGAATTAGCGGCGGCTGCCGCACAGTATGGGCCCTGCCTCGGGGGTCGTCTGTGGAGATCATGTGCCCGGCTTGGTACCTTGTATGCAGACGAAGGTATGCTAACCGCTACAACGTTTTTCACGCGATTGTAATGATATGTTTGTCTAAGGCCCAGGTCGGGAAGTTAATCAATGTTAAGCACATATACAGAGTTAGCCGACAAACTGCCGGGACGGATTCCTCACTGGAAATGGAGGAAAGTAAGTCTTATGACCATGTGTCAGGAAAAGCATCGTTGCCACCATAGATAGCGCAGAGGAATGAAAGTTTTTCTGACTAGCTGCCATGTGTTTCTTGTGTGTTGCAAGCTGTATGATTGACGCAGCGCTCTGTAAGCAACTGAATGATATGTTATTCATTTCAGGAACAATCAAAGACGGTGTTTGCGTGCAGTCAAGCATATGGAAAGGGTCGACAGGCAGCATAACTGTACCAAAACAAGTACCTTCACAGACGTTATAACTATACCACTGATTTTTAGGTCGTAAAAAAGTGTGTTTTAGGCACCTAAAATAGGCTCCT
Organism: Schistocerca cancellata; assembly: GCF_023864275.1. Lineage (NCBI taxonomy): Eukaryota > Metazoa > Arthropoda > Insecta > Orthoptera > Acrididae > Schistocerca > Schistocerca cancellata. The sequence goes on from NC_064626.1 coordinate 1,008,750,626, forward strand.
TCAGTAGTTCATTTAGGCTATATAAAACCTAAAATAGGCTCTAATAAAAATGATGCAGAGAAAATAAAAATAAATTAAAATACACAGTGTTGACAGTATGAACATCTTATTAGTCATTAAAACAAGGAGAACGAATATTTACACAGCTACAGAGCACAGCAATCTACAACATTAATGTTGAACATAACTCCAAATATTTTTGAGTTCCTGCAAGATAAAGATCTCCGTAAAAAAATGGGGCAATGGTTTAATTAATACATTCGTAGTTTCACATATTCTGACCATAGTTGGCTTCACAATAAGTAAACAAAATCTTTTCTAGGTTTTCTAGTGAAAAACTGTGGCGCTTATTAGTCAGAATCAATTTATACATCAACAGATGTGACAGGGGCGTACTTCATTTTTGGCACATGTTCGACAGGAATGCTGCAGTCAGGAGTGCTAGATTTTCCACTAAGTATGTCGGCAGCTTCACACAACTTCTTCAGGCGAGTGTTCTTCTGCAAAACCGTTTGCATTTTTGCCTGTACTTCTTTCCCTACTTCACCTGGCTCTTCATTAATTTTCATTTTGACTTCTTCAAGCAAATAAATATTGTCGTAGGTAGGTCTCCCTGAGCCCTCTAATTGTGAAATTATTCTTGCCATAAATGTATAGTGGGCCATAACGTAAGATAAGTCGCGTTTTAAAGAAGAATCTTTGAGTAAGTCCATTGCTGCAGTTACAGATGCAGCATCCTCCGGTATATTTTCAACTACCATCTGGACATCTGAGAGATGTGTACTATAGTATTCTGCTACTATCAGCCACGTGCCCCAGCGAGTGACAACAGGCACTGGCGGCAATGGGACATCAGGAAGCTGTTGTTTGAATGCCTGTATTCTTGATGGTGCCTTAACAAAAATTTTCTTCGCCATAGATATTACTTTATTTACTCTAGGAAATCGTAGCCTTACTTGCTCTGCTATGCGGTTGATCCCATGCACTACACAAGTTATGTGCAGCATCAATGGGTAGAATACTTTTAATAGTTGAAACACTGCTATCATATGTGCAGCAGCATCAGTGACGGCCAGAAGCATCTTATTCTCATCCACTCCATTTGGGTATAGCACCTTAAGCCCATTGTTCACGAACTGTGCTATTGTTTGTTGGTTAGTTTTTGCAAGCTGTTTTGAGTAAATCAAATCAGCCCTGGATGGAGAATCTGGATCTAGCTTGCCAATAATCAGGTTTGCAATGTAACGGCCAAGACTGTCAGTAGTTTCATCCACAGAAATACATATACAAGATTCTCCAACATCATCTCGGATTCTGTGCAATGCAGCATTGTAAGCGGAACCCACATAATTCTTACGTAAAGTTTACTCTGCAGGAATAGACTGATGGCAGTACTTCTCAAGAAAATCCCTGAAAATAGGGTTTTCTAGTTTCCGAAAGGGGATGTTTGCTGCCACAAGTGCATGACACAAATCATTGCAGAACTTGTTTTTTTTCGGAGGATTCACCAGGTTTATTGGTTAAAAGAGTTTGCTTCAATTTTGACTTTCGTTCAACATCAGCTTTATGTGCGATTCCATCTGCATGCTGAGTTAAGTGAGACTTCTTAACACTCGAAACCTAATACGAGAGAAAAGGGAAATGCAGTTTAGAATCGCATATAAAGAGTATTTCGTATTACTAAAGGATAGCGATAAAAAAGAATCCTAAGTGGCAGGAAAATAACAAGTCTAAGAAAAACATCAACTAAACTCCTTGTTGCATGCTTGGCAGAAAATAATTTTGCCATCTGTTGTATAATGCGGAAAATCTTGCAGCCACTGTCTTATATGAGTAGACATTGAACTAGCTGTTTTCGGCATGCCGTAGTATTCTCACACAGAAACTAGAATTTATTTTGCACTTAGCACGTCTGTAACACTTAACACGTCGGTCGCTACACAATGTGTAAGTAGGCTGTTTAGTTTTTTATATTGGTAACGCCACGTAGCGCTCTGTATGAAAATCACTGGCTGTGCTGTGTGCAGTCTGTGGCTGGTTTGCATTGTTGTTGGCCACTGTAGTGTTGGGCAGCTGGATGTTAACAGCGCGTAGTGTCGCGCAGTTGGAGGTGAGCCGCCAGCAGTGGTGGATGTGGGGAGAGAAATGGAGGAGTTTTGAAATTTGTAGGACTGGATGTCATGAACTGCTATGTATATTATGACTTTTCAACACTGTTAAGGTAAATACATTGTTCGTTCTCTATCAAAATCTTTCATTTGCTAACTATGCCTATCAGTAGTTAGTGCCTTCCGTAGATTGAATCTTTTATTTAGCTGGCAGTAGTGGCGCTCGCTGAATTGCAGTAGTTCGAGTAACGAAGGTTTTTGTGAGATAACTGATTTGTGAAAGGTAGAGGTTAATGTTAGTCAGGGCCATTCTTTGTAGCGATTACTGTAAGTCAGATTGCGTTGCGCTAAAAATACTGTGTGTCACTATAAGAATGTTTGAGTACGTTCAGTTTTGCTCAGCTGTTTGAAAAGCAAATAATGTTAGAGGTTTATCAGCACAGTAATTCATAAACTTTTCTAAGGGGACGTTTCATATGGATCCTGGCAGGCTCAATTTAAATGTGCAATCAGCACACTGGTAAGTAATCATAATAAAAAACTGACGTGGCTAAGTCAAATATTTTGGGCGAGAGAATTCATTTAATTACACTACACGCAGTAGACGAGTTCTGAACTTGCCCTTTGGAGATACGCTATAGCTATTGTTTTATAGTTGTTCTGTTGAAACTTCTCACATCTTTATGATTATAGCGGATCTCCCTTCTACTTAAATTTAAACATCCTAGCCTTATTTATTCGCCTACTTAATCTATCTTGCTTCCTTCATTTTTAAGACAAAAACCAGAAAATCATGAATTTCAACTAAAATTTTAATTTGTGAGAGCCAGAATACTGTTTTTACTAAATTATTATGAAAAAGGAATCTAAATATAAATTTTAAGTTTCTAGCTCTTTTCTGTTGCGCCAATGATTTTTACAGAAAAACATCCAAAATTCGAAAATGGTTAAAGTTATTGAACTGATATTCAACACATATTGATTTAGTATTACTCCTGACATGCTAGGAACGCTTCAGGTTATTTACTTGAATTTTTAAAGTTGTTGTTGTTGTGGTATTCAGTCCTGAGACTGGTTTGATGCAGCTCTCCATGCTACTCTATCCTGTGCAAGCTTCTTCATCTCCCAGTACCTACTGCAACCTACATTCTTCTGAATCTGCTTAGTGTATTCATCTCTTGGTCTCCCCCTACGATTTTTACCCTCCACGCTGCCCTCAAATACTAAATTGGTGACCCCTTGATGCCTCAGAACATGTCCTACCAACCGATCCCTTCTTCTGGTCAAGTTGTGCCACAAACTTCTCTTCTCCAGGATCCTATTCAATACTTCCTCATTAATTATCTGATCTACCCATCTAATCTTCAGCATTCTTCTGTAGCACAACATTTCGAAAGCTTCTATTCTCTTCTTGTCCAAACTATTTATCGTCCATGTTTCTCTTCCATACATGGCTACACACCATACAAATACTTTCAGAAATGACTTCCTGACACTTAAATCTATACTCGATGTTAACAAATTTCTCTTCTTCAGAAACGCTTTCCTTGCCATTGCCAGTCTACATTTTATATCCTCTCTACTTCGACCATCATCAGTTATTTTGCTCCCCAAAACTCCTTTACTACTTTAAGTGTCTCATTTCCTAATCTAATTCCCTCAGCATCACCCGACTTAATTCGATTACACTCCATTATCCTCGTTTTGCTTTTGTTGATGTTCATCCTATACCCTCCTTTCAAGAAACTGTCCATTCCGTTCAACTGCTCTACCAGGTCCTTTGCTGTCTCTTAAAGAATTACAATGTCATCGGCGAACCTCAAAGTTTTTATTTCTTCTCCATGGATTTTAATACCTACCCCGAATTTTTCTTTTGTTTCCTTTACTGCTTGCTCAATATACAGATTGAATAACATCGGGGAGATGCTACAACCCTGTCTCATTCCCTTCCCAACCACTGCTTCCCTTTCATGTCCCTCGACTCTTATAACTGCCATCTGGTTTCTGTACAAATTGTAAATAGCCTTTCGCTCCCTGTATTTTACCCCTGCCACCTTTAGAATTTGAAAGAGAGTATTACAGTCAACATTGTCAAAAGCTTTCGCTGAGTCTACAAATGCTAGAAACGTAAGTTTGCCTATCCTTAATCTTTCTTCTAAGATAAGTCGTAAGGTCAGTATTGCCTCACGTGTTCCAGTATTTCTACGGAATCCAAACTGATCTTTCCCGAAGTCGACTTCTACTAGTTTTTCCATTCGTCTGTAAAGAATTCGCGTTAGTATTTTGCAGCTGTGTCTTATTAAACTGATTGTTCGGTATTTTTCACATCTGTCAACACCTGCTTTCTTTGGGATTGGAATTATTATATTCTTCTTGAAGTCTGAGGGTATTTCGCCTGTTTCATACATCTTGCTCACCAGATGGTAGAGTTTTATCAAGACTGGCTCTCCCAAGGCCGTCAGTAGTTCCAATGGAATTTTGTCTACTCCGGGGGCCTTGTTTTGACTCTGGTCTTTCAGTGTTCTGTCAAACTCTTCACGCAGTATCGTATCTCCCATTTCATCTTCATCTACCCATTTCCATAATATTGTCGTCATGTACATCGCCCTTGTATAGACCCTCTATATACTCCTCCACCTTTCTGTTTTCCCTTCTTTGCTTAGAACTGGGTTCTGAGCATTCTATACTTCTTTGATATTCATACAAGTGGTTCTCTTATCTCCAAAAGCCTCTTAAATTTTCCTGTAGCCAGTATCTATTTTACCCCTAGTGAGATAAGCCTCTACATCCTTACATTTGTCCTCTAGCCATCCCTGCTTAGCCATTTTGCACTTCCTGTCGATCTCATTTTTGAGACGTTTGTATTCATTTTTGCCTGCTTCATTTACTGCATTTTTATATTTTCTCCTTTCATCAATTAAATTCAATATTTCTTCTGTTACCCAAGGATTTCTACTAGCCCTCGTCTTTTTACCTACTTGATCCTCTGCTGCCTTCACTACTTCATCCCTCAAAGCTACCCATTCTTCTTCTACTGTATTTCTTTCCCCCATTCCTGTCAATTGTTCCCTTATGCTCTCCCTGAAACTCTGTACAACCTCTGGTTTAAAGTATTGCGCAACATTTATGACGTCAGAGCTAGTTACAGCGGACTAGGCTGGCACACAATGGAAAGACTGATGTGAATTTTATTCGGCGTGAGTAGGCTGCTTCCCTACAATCTGACTGCGTATTTAATAAGAGAAGCTACAGGAACAAATGAGCCTGTAACAATGAATAGCTAAGCTGACTGCGTATTTGAATAAGAATTTACAAGTGATAGAGAATCTTTCTTCCGCAACGGAATTTACTGGATTAGAGTACATGACATGTTGTGGTGTGTCAGTGTCTCTGTTTTGGCCCTACGTCTTGCTGTCACCTCTTTAGCTGACTGCCATTTTCCAAGTGGTTTGCAGCAATTTCCAGCAGCATGCAGCAGCAGCGGCTAAAACTTATTTTTCTGAGTATGAGTTTTATAAAAAGGAGTTTGTTTGGTTCCTGTTAACTACTAAGTAAAGAAGGGATTTCATATATTAAGTCTATTTAAAAACTTCATAAATCATTATGATCAATAACAGTTTGATAAGTAATAATAATGGCGAGCCGGCCGGAGTGGCGGAGCGGTTCTAGGCGCTACAGTCTGGAACCGCGAGACAGCGACGGTCGCAGGTTCGAATCCTGCCTCTGGCATGTATGTGTGTGATGTCCTTAGGTTAGTTAGGTTTAAGTAGTTCTAAGTTCTAGGGGACTGACGACCTCAGCAGTTAAGTCCCATAGTGCTCAGAGCCATTTGAATGTCAATAAAGGCGAAATGCCTGGCAATGACATAATTATCAATAATGGCTGAGTGCCAGATTAACAAATTATTTTAATTTCAAATTTACATTAACATTTAATGACCACAGCATTTTTGTGAATTAAATTTGGAGAATAGTTATTATTATTTGGAGTAAAAGGAGGCTTCTTTAACTGACAAGCAAAACATGGGATTATGCAAACTCGGACTAACAATCATGAGCCTAACCCTGCAATTGCGCTTTACGCTATGCTTCCTTATTTTACCTTAAATTTCATCTTCAAGCGTAGTTAAGCCATCTAAATCTCTCCTGGCCATTTGAATGAAACCGGACCTTGAGTGTTGTCAGATCTGCCATCACCGACGCGGGGGCAGCATGACACGTCTTCTGTCTCCGAGCTCTCGACCGGCACTACTGACTCGCCTGACAACAACGCTTAGAATCGCGCTCCCATGTTTCGCCCTCAGATTGGTACTATCGACATCTGAGTGCTTATTTATTTCCAATCTTACATGATGCAAAGATTAGCCTTACTTGGTATTTAATGAATGTAATGAGAGTACAGACACAAAAAAGTACCCTTACAGACACCAACCATGTCACACAACATTTCAAGCCCTTTTTGGCGTTTGGGTGGTCATGAGTCCTTTCACACAGAGCAACGTGCGGAGATTGACATGTTGTATGATGTTGTGTGGTGTATGCGAGAGTACTTCTTTTGGTATAGCCTTGCTACCTCTCGACCCTTTCCATCTACTTGGCCGTACACAAACACCATCTCGGGTTGTGCCGCACCTGCATACCGGACCATTTTGCAGTTTTGCTGCATCAATCACACAGCTTGTAGCACACAAGAAACGCGCTGCTCGTGGTCAAAGGGGCTTTCATTCATCAGCGCCGTCTACCTTGGCAACGATGCGTTTCCGGACATATGTTCATGGGATCTTTTCCAGTCGGAATGCATCTCTGCAGTTCGTGAAGTTTGTCGGTATTACTAACATTTACCCTGTACTACTTACGAAGTAACTGTGCTTAGGTGTGACATTTGAAACGTATAATAAGTAATGCGATTAGATGCGCTAGCTGAATGAATGCAAGTAGTGTATGCTACAGTACTTTTACCTTTCGAAAACCTTTTTTAGGTAACAATAATTAAGTGTCAGTCATCTTTGAAAGAGAAAGTAATTACAAAACAGTTTTCATCTTTGCATTGCTATGCTTAAAATAAGAAAACAGTAAAATGAATTTCTTAGTGTAGTTTTTCCTGTAACTGCCTGGTGGTATTTCTGCTTGGACACTTTAACCCCTGTCATTATCAGACTACAAACAGTACGAAGGTAGAATTGGCCTACTGTACCCGTAGTGGGGCGTAACAAGCGCTGTATCACTCTAAGAGGTACAGAGGCAAGTAAGTGTGTCGAGGCTTACTCCAGTTCACAACTACCAGCGCCATGTCATCATAACGAGCGTATGCTTGATATGGAAAGGAGTGCATCTTAATTTAAGAGTGAAATTAAAAATTGAAATGGCGTTTCCTAACTTTGTCAGTATATGCTTAAGTATATCAATGTTATCGTTTTAAAGCCTGAGAGGGATCAAATGAATATTCGGCAAAATACATGATTTTAAGAAAAAAATAAATGACGCTGAATAACAAAACTAGAAAGCTAAAAATTGAACATAATATGCTAACATATGTCACAATTAAAACTTGAAAGTCTCAACTTGATCAGAGAGACATTTTGGTTCAAATTGGCGTTTTTAAGAAGAATTGAAGCAGCTAAGTGTTAAACTAAAATTAGTATGTAGCCTCAGTTTCATCAATATTAAATATGTGACACCAATAAGTTTCCTCTATTAGTTTTCATGTAGAACAAGAACATTTTTATTCATTATACATTAAGTATCATTTGCATTTGTAATAGGAAGTTATAATGATAGCACTCGGGTACAGTCATGTAATAGTAAGCCTACCAAGTTTCAAGGCTGTATCGTAAATAAAAGCGCTTGCAAAGAATACTAAACAGGCAGTTCAGAGGTCATATTCTATTGTTGATTCCATTCTAAAAATTCTAGCTGACACAGTTAAAATGCAGTCGAGCTAAAACCCTTTCAGTAACTAAAGCAAAGTCAACTGCATATATACGGACATTAAGAAGATTGTAAATTGTTAAACGACAGAGCTATTAATTCATACATGTCCGAGAAAGGGGCAGCTTAGATACTGCTACCTGTGCCTAGGATGGATGATAACAGACGTTCCATTTGGCGGTACGCTGCGCCCCTATTGAAATACAACCAGAGAGGCAGCAGGAAGACACACTTCGCACCGAGATATGAAACTGTCCGCGTCAGTCAAAAGCCCAAGTTCATTCTGCCGCGGATAATGTCAGAGCTGGACCACTTGAATGCATTTTCGATAAAAGTAGGAAGTGAAATTGCGAGGACTGTACACCGTTCGGGATCAATTAAATTTCCGAAAGTAGTTACTTGTGCCGCCCATAATGTTGACAAAACCGCGTGACAAGAGGCGAGATTATTTTCCACTTTTAAGGCGAACGATTACCTATTGGTGATTAGAAGTCAGGGTGATAGACCATTTTACCTGAAACTTCCTGTAGGCGTCGCCTCTGAACTGTTAATAGTGCTGTTTCCGGTTGGTATATTGATTACGATACTAAGAATTGTAGTCTGTGCATGTGAACTTTTATAGAATATGTCAGTCAGTCAGTCAAATCTCAACACATTCATTTATAGTCATAGTTCTTGATCCCGCTGAGTAAATAAGTAGGAACATTTTATTTCAGAGAGCACAAAGAGTAATGTGAACTTTCAAACTGGAAATAATGGTCAACATGTTCTCCATCCCTTTCCAACTGGTCACAAATACAGTTTTCAGGTTCTTATAGACAGCGAAGACAGGTGGATAGCACACACAGACAACTTTACAGAGTCTACATAACGACATAACGAAAATCACAGACCAAAACCCCACAGTACGACATCAGAAATTACATGGATATCTACTAATGTCGATCTCGGTCCACGAAACACTTACCATCTCTCAAGATCCTAGCCTGCATGATACTTCCCAATATTCCAAAAAGGTTTTATTCTATCTGCATCTGGCGGTGAACAAAATTTGAGGTCTCATTGCAGCTGTGCTCCAAAACCATATCAACGGAAATTCCAAGGCCGACCGGTGTCATCGGTGTCAAACAGGACTTATGACTTTCGGTAACTGTACAACAATCAACAGCCAAGAAACCTACTGAAATGCCGTTCTGCACTCATCCAACAAATCCACGATCTGATTTACGGATCTGACTATGCAGCCCGGGACTGCAGAGATTTATTACCATTATTGCCAATCAGATAAATTTCCATAGCTTGGGACGGCAGTAGAACGTTGGCGAAGGATAAGCTTGAGATTGTCCCATTTAGAGCCCCAATCAGTCTTCATTACATAGGCTTGCCTCTTATAAAAAACTGAATTTTATCATTTTCAGAATTCTGAGAGGCGATCTGTTACAATTGCTAAAACCATTCAAAAGCCAAGATTGCATAAAAATTATGTTAAGATGGCCGGTTTCAATAGTTATTCGTGTTATCTTCAGATTTTTAACATATTTTTGTTGTAAAACGTGTTCATTTTACGCTGAACCTCACGGACATCATGGTAAGCTTAAAAATCTCAGCACATTATAAACGTTTGTCATCGTAAAATATCTGAAAACGTAAAGCACCTTTACATACACTCTACACAATCAGATGTGCTATTGCGTACCGTTTTTGTATGATGTGACAACCATCTGTGAACAACGTGTATATGTTCGTGGCCTTATGGACAATAATACAAAGCATGGTCATCGGTGTGGTAGGAGCTGTGAAGGTGTGGTATTAACAACAATTATTACTCAACAGTTATTAGAAAACAATGTCTTTAAGACTAAGGCAATTTTAACATTAATTCAGTTTCAACTGAGGCTTTATAACTACTTGTGATAAAAAGTTTAAAATGCCTAAGGCTATTTCAAAATGCATGTAGTAACCCTTAAAGCAATTTACAATAACAACGGACAACAAAAAATGGCTTTGAGCACAATGGGACTTAACGTCTGAGGTCATCAGTCCCCTAGAACTTAGAACTACTTAAACCTAACTAACCTAAGGATATCACACACATCCATGCCCAAGGCAGGTTTCGAACCTGCGACCGAAGCGATCGCGCGGTTCCAGACTGTAGCGCCTAGAACAGCTCGGCCACCCCGGCCGGCTAACGGACAGCAATTCAAACCTAAAAACAGTACTCTGAAAATGAAATTTAACCAAAGCACTTGAAACACACAACAAATTACAGCGGGTTCTCCTTATCAGCAGTTCAGTATACGCCTCTTTTTGCCACATTTTAAAATTTTCTCATTTAATATACAGGAGTACCGCGCATTTACAAACAATTTTAGGTGCCAACTTCTTAACGCTGAATTAAGATGCGTGAATTATTTAGTTACAAAGGTAATTACTTAACTCAAGAACAAATTTTGAACATTAGAATTCATCCACTGCTACCTTAGTGGGTTTACAGAACCATAACCTTGCCATCTGATTTTATTTCACACGTCAGTTGCCGGGTAACTTTTTTCGAATGGAAGAGAAAATCCTGATAATCGAATGAAATGTTTTGTTGAAAATTCTCTTTTATGTTTGTTAAAAGCCACGGCTAAATTTTCTCAGGGCTATCACCAGAAAAATCATACGTATTCCAACGTGAAGACATCCGTCTTACTCACGATGGATTAAAAAAAGAATGTTTCTTTAATGTTACACGATAAGCCAATTAAACACAGAGCTTAATTATTTCTTTTCATTGAGGCTTGACGCTCCAGTATAGCTGCCTATGTACAGTAGCAGCGTACACATTTATAGAAATTATTTTCAGTAAAACCGTACCTCTGGCCTAAAGTGGAATGGAAAATATCACAGGACGCCGCTTTGTATTTATTTTGATTATTCTTGTTAGTACTTTTCGCATTAAATGATTATTAAAGAGCTTTTATCATTAATGGCGTCGCTACAACAATGAACTTACACAAAATTGCCAGGGCTACATTTAACTATTACGTAACTAAATAATGGACAGGGAAGGTACTTGATACTAACAAAAAACACATTCTACAGTACTTACTTGCATATATATTTAACAAAAATTATAATAATGCTACAGATAATTGTATTAATTACAGACCGTCAGCTAGAACATCAGAACCAAGAACACAAGAAGACAATGAAACAAAATACCTTCTTTCCTTTTGTACCACAAGACAGAGATCACAATTACTACGATTCTAAGAGTGCATATAGCGCTTCTTTGTTGTTGAATATCGATAAGTGAATTTTGTACTCCTTTTTTTCCGGAGGCTATGCTGTACAGTTTAGCGCACACTTCCTGGCAATGCATTACACACACCATTAAATAAGCGTGATAAGACCGGAAACATAAATCATTTACCACTGGTCCCACACATGCATACAAATAATGGGCCAAACCAGGGCAAACTCAATGACAAGCTTGTAACATGAACAGTTAAAACATACAAATGATTAATTTTATCAAATGGTGCTTCAGTTGTGCAAAAAATGTATGTACATATTTGCACGATAGGCTCAGCCCTTAGGCTATTATTACGTTTCAACTCACAATACATCCTCCATTTTGATTGCACTAGGTTCTCTGTTTTGCCACTAAGATTAAACGCTTAGGCGCAGAGAACGCAATACGTTAGTCTCCAGCCATAAATTCGATGTACCGTGCTTGGAATGTTGTGACTGAAGGCATGCCAATAACATAAAAGATTGTTAAAAATCATTCAAAAGCCAAGATCGCATAAAAATTTCTTTATTTAAGACAATCGGTTTCAACAGTCATTGCTGTTATCTTCAGGTCTCCGAACACATTTCGTACTACACTGAAGAAAAGTTTGTAGTTCGTCAGGCTGTCTAGGAAACCCAAGCGCATGTCAGCAACACGTGTCAACAACAAAGAAACAAGCTAATAATGCAGCCAATAATAAAACATTTTACGGCTGGCGGTTTGCGGAGGGTGGTGGGATGCTGGAGAAGCATTCCTTCAGAAGTGACTTTGGAGAGCGAGTCCGGAAATTCTCGAGCGGTTTGAGACACCACACGTCATGAGTTGATGGATATATTCCGTATTTACAACGGCTTTCTATCACAGTTATTTGGACCGAGCAGTGTCTCTATTCTTACCTGAGGGATTTATGAAATAACAACTGAAGAAATACTAGAACTAATACGTGGGGAAATACCTGCATGGGAAACTCTCAACGAGAGAGGATTAAGATTGGCCGAATTGTGCTTAGTTGAGGCCGGGAAGCCGTTTTTAGCTACAGAAGGAACAAGAGGAACATTGAGAGGGAAATACTAAAAATGCAAAGTAGGGAGCAATGCAGACAATCATGTTGAGTATAGTTGCAATCTGGAGAATAAAAAATTATATTAATGTAGAAAAGAATGAAGAACGGCATTTTCCCTAAGGAATAGTGGCTTAAATTTAAAAAATAAATAAAAGGCACGTTGTGGCGTTTCCCCCATCCTATAGGCTATTACGATCCGTGGATGCAGGTGTTCAATTAACCGACTGGCCTGAGGAAATCTGAGTGCTTCGAGGTGTAGTCACTGACTCAAGAGAATCCTCACAAAATGGAGGTTTGATAGAATTCGCCTAATGACTACGATTTTACTAATAACTGACAAGCGCGGACTTCTCTCAAGGAAATCTAACTAATCAGAAGAAGGCAGACAGCGAAAAATTCAACACAATACGGAGTAATCTCACTGTTACTAGCGTAAACTTCTTCTAGTACTACACCAAGAATGAAACTTTGTGGCAGAGTAAAACTGTGTGCTGGACACAGACTCGAAATCGGGACCTTCGCCTTTTGCAGGCAAGCGGTCTACTGAACAAGCTATCCAAGTAAGACTCACGACCCGTCCTCATAGATTTACTTCCCCCAGTACCTCGTCTCCTACCTTCCAAACTTCAAAGAAACTACATGAATTAGCGCGCCTGGCTTAGCCACAGCCTGGAGAATGTTCCCAGAATGAAATTTTCACTCGGCGGCGGAGAACTTCCTGGAGAGTAAAATTGTGTGCGGGACTGAGACTCGGACTCAGGATCTTTGTCTTTTGCGGGTAAATGCTCTACACGAAGATTGTTTCTAATGGAGCTTCAGCTTAAACCACAACTTCGTAAACATTCAACAGAAGAAGTCACCAAAGCTGAAAGCTCCAATGACTTCCAGCGAGCTTCCAAACCAACATCCCTGTTTTCTGGTAAGGAATAAATTAGTGTCACTTATCATCCCTGACTAGACCTAGACCCGCCGGAGGTCGAGTCCTTCCTCGGGCATGGGTGTGTGTGTGTGTGTGTGTGTGTGTGTGTGTGTGTGTCATTCTTAGCGTAAGTTAGTTTAAGTTAGTTTAAGTAGTGTGTAAGTCTAGGGACCGATGACCTCAGCAGTTTGATCCCTTAGGAATTCACACACACACACACACACACACACACACACACACACACACACACACACACACACTAGACCTAAATTTCAGTACAACATTCAAGAAAAAATTTGTATCTTTGCGGTGTATAATTTAGTACACGATCAAATCCAACATACCACTGCTTTTTTCTGTACTTTTTTAAATTTGTTTCGTACGTTCAGTCTCCGGCACTCGCGATTATATGCTCTTTGGTACCTGCCGCAGCCTCGCCCGACCGTCAGTTATCCGCTGTTGGTGGCCGAATGCTCAGTCCACCGATCGTAATACTGACGGCGATGCCCACTGACACACGTCATGATTTCAGGAGGATATTTTTCACAGTGATCATACATAGAATTTCCCCCATTATGGAGCATACATGCATTCCCAACTGGCTCTTTGTCAAACATCATCTCCAAGCGACCGTCTCACTGGATTGGCTTACAAAATAAATTATCAAACTGTCCTAACATGCATGTTGCTTTAGGTTGTAACAGAATGTTGATGTTGTTGTGGTCTTCAGTCCTGAGACTGGTTTGATGCAGCACTCCATGCTACTCTACCCTGTGCAAGCTTCTTCATCTCCCAGTACCTACTGCAGCCTACATCCTTCTGAATCTGCTTAGTGTATTCATCTCTTGGTCTCCCTCTACGATTTTTACCCTCCACGCTGCCCTCCAATGCTAAATTGGTGATCCCTCGATGACTCAGAACATGTCCTACCAACCGACCCCTTCTTCTCGTCAAGTTGTGCCACAAGCTCCTCTTCTCCCCATTTCTATTCAATACCTTCTCATTAATTATGAGATCTACCCATCTAATCTTCAGCATTCTTCTGTAGCAACAAATTTCGAAAGCTACAATTCTCTTCTTGTCTAAACTATTTATCGTCCACGTTTCACTTCCATACATGGTTACACTCCATACAAATACTTTCAGAAACGACTTCCTGACATTTAAATCTATACTCGGTGTTAACAAATTCTTCTTCTTCAGAAACGCTTTCCTTGCCATTGCCAGTCTACATTTTATATCCTCTTCTTCGACCATCGTCAGATATTTTGCTCCCCAAATAGCAAAACTCCTTTACTACTTTAAGTGTCTCATTTCCTAATCTAATTCCCTCAGCATCACCCGACTTAATTCGATTACATTCCATTATCCTCGTTTTGCTTTTGTTGATGTTCATCCTATACCCTCCTTTCAAGACACTGTCCATTCCGTTCAACTGCTCTACCAGGTCCTTTCCTGTCTCTGACAGAATTACAATGTCATCGGCGAACCTCAAAGTTTTTATTTTTTCTCCATGGATTTTAATACCTACTCTGAAATTTTCTTTTGTTTCCTTTACTGCTTGCTCAATATACAGATTGAATAACATCGGGGATAGGCTACCACCCTGTCTCACTCCCTTCCCAACCACTGCTTCCCTTTCATACACCTCGACTCTTATAACTGCCATCTGCTTTCGGTACAAATTGTAAATAGCCTTTCGCTCCCTGTATTTTACCACTGCCACCTTCAGAATTTGGAAGAGAGTATTCCAATCAACATTGTCAAAAGCTTTTTCTTTGTCTACAAACGCTAGAAACGTAGATTTGCCTTTCCTTAATCTTTCTTCTAAGATACGTCGTAGGGTCAGAATTGCCTCATGTGTTTCAACATTTCTACGGAATCCAAACTGATGTTCCCCGAGGTCGGCTTCTATCAGTTTTTCCATTCGTCTGTAAAGAATTCGCGTTAGTACTTTGCGGCTGTTCGGTAATTTTCACATCGGTCAACACCTGCTTTCTTTGGGATTGGAATTATTATATTCTTCTTGAAGTCTGAAGGTATTTCGCCTGTCTCATACATCTTGCTCACCAGATGGTAGAGTTTTGTCAGGACTGGCTCTCCCAAGGCTGTCAGTAGTTCTAATGTAATTTTGTCTACTCCGGGGGCCTTGTTACGACTCAGGTCTTTCAGTGCTCTGTTAAACTCTTCACGCAGTATAGTATCTCCCATTTCATCTTCAGCTACATCCTCTTCCATTTCCATAATATTGTCCTCAAGTACAACACCCTTGTATAGACCTTCTATATATTCCTTCCACCTTTCTGTTTAGAACTGGGTTCTAAGCATTCTATACTTTTTTGATATTCATGCAAGTGGTTCTCCTTTCTCCAAAGAGCTCTTTAATTTTCCTGTAGGCAGTATCTAGCTTGCCTATAGTGAGATAAGCCTCTACAACCTTACATTTGTCCTCTAGCCATCCCTGCTAGCCATTTTGCACTTCCTGTCGATCACATTTTTGAGACGTTTGTATTCCTTTTTGGCTGCTTCATTTACTGCATTTTTATATTTTCTCCTTTCATCAATTAAATTATATATTTCTTCTGTTACCCCTGGGTTTCTACTAGCCCTCGCCTTTTTACCTATTTGAACCTCTGCTGCCTTCACTATTCCGTCCCTCAAAGCTACCCATTCTTCTTCTACTGTATTTCCTTCCCCCAATCCTGTCAATTGTTCCCTTATGCTCTCTCTGAAACTCTCTACAACCTCTGGTTCTTTCAGTTCATCCAGGTCCCATCTCCTTAAATTACCAACTTTTTACAGTTTCTTCAGTTTTTATCTACAGTTCATAACCAATAGATTGTGGTCAGAGTCCACATCTGCCCCTGGAAATGTCTTACAATTTAAATCCTGGCTCCTAAATATCTGTCTTACCATTATATAATCTATCTGAAACCTTTTAGTATCTCCAGGGTTCTTCCATGTATACAACCTTCTTTCATGATTCTTGAACCAAGTGTTAGCTATGATTAAGTTATGCTCTTCACAAAATTCTACCAGGCCGCTTCCTCTTTCATTTCTTATCCCCAATCCATATTCACCTATTATGTTTCCTTCTCTCCCTTTTCCTACTCTCGAATTCCAGTCACACATGACTACTAAATATTCGTCTCCCTTCACTACCTGAATAATTTCTTTTATCTCATAGTACATTTCATCAATTTCTTCGTCATCTGCAGAGCCAGCTGGCATATAAACTTGTACTACTGTAGTAGGCGTGGGCTTCGTGTCTATCTTGGCCACAATTATGCGTTCACTATGCTGTTTGTAGTAGCGTACCCGCACTCCTATTTTTTTATTCATTATTAAACCGACTCCTGCATTACCCCTATTTGATTTTGTATTTATAACCCTGTATTCACCTGACCAGAAGTCTTGTTTCTGCTGCCACCGAACTTCACTAAATTCCCACTATATCTAACTTTAACCTATGCATTTTCCTTTTTAAATTTTCTAACCTACCTGCCCGATTACGGGATCTGACATTCCACGCTCCGATCCGTAGAACGTCAGTTTTCTTTCTCCTGATAACGACGTCCTCTCGAATAGTCCCCGCCCTGAGATCCGAATGGGGGACTATTTTACCTCCGGAATATTTTACCCAAGAGGACGCCATCATCATTTATTCATACAGTAAAGCTGCATGCCCTCGGGAAAAATTACGGCTGTAGTTTCCCCTTGCTTTCAGCCGTTCGCAGTACCAGAACAGCAAGGCCATTTTGGTTAGTGTTACAAGGCCAGATCAGTCAATCATCCAGACGGTTGCCCCTGCAACTACTGAAAAGGCTGCTGCCCTTCTTCAGCAACCACACGTTTGTCTGGCCTCTAAACAGATACCCCTCCGTTGTGGTTGCACCTACGGTACAGCTATCTGTATCGTTGAGGCACGCAAGCCTCCCCACCAACGGCAAGGTCCTTGGTTCATGGAGGGGAATGTAGCGACATCGAAATTGATGCAGTTAGATCAAGTAATTGGATAATTCAGAGGAAATATAGGAAAACAGAACCATGGAAGCAGTCAAAAAGTATCAGACTTCATTGGTAGCTAAAGATTGCAATTCTTTGTCAGCCGATGAATTAAATATATCATAGCCTAATGGTCAAATAATTCATCGGCAGTCTGAACTGTAGATAAAGTATTGCGTTTCATCATCAATATAAGTCAATGAAGTATTTCTGTCTAATTAAATAATTACTTAGTTACGTTACCTGACATCAGCGTAGAATTCGTGATCACATTTCTTCCCTGCAAAATTGATTCTGGAAAACGTCAACTCAAATAATAGCTCTTTACTGAGTCAGAAGCCCTCTGCGCATTCTAACAGAATGCAACTCGTTAAATACAGAGATGAAATATACATATATTACCATTTCAAAGCGTGACCAGTATTAGCTGCTAACTAATCACAGTCGCTTTGCACATGGTGTAATAACATAATACTCATTGCTCGTTACAGCAATTTAGCGCAAATATAAAAAGCAACAGATGCTACAGTAAAACAACATTTGTGAAATACGTACATATTTGCGGATTAAAAGTGCAAAACCCCGACTAAACGATAGACCGGAATTTTACAGTTTTACCAGGAACCTCTTCAAATTTTACGAACACGTACCACGTTACGTGTGGAAGGCGTCTGTCAAATGCGGTTTTAGATCGTAATACCTAATATTTAACAGATACGCACAATATACACGGTTTGGCCTGCCAGGGGCTGTTGTCGCAACTATAGCGTGACTACAAAAATTTGTTCGATGCAGAGTCACGCGTTAGAGAACATCTCATTGATAACTAGGATTATGACTCATTTTTAAAGATCAGTCGGCCGAGATTAGCAGCTAACAGGCAGGACCTAAGTATCTATACACAACGAAATACGAATTAATTCCTCTCCAAAATATATACAAAACACTTTGTCACAAGATAAGAGACAACAGACACAAATAACATATCGTTGAGTGCTATAAAACGGCGCTGAATTGCAGCTCTGTCAGATTGCACATCACATCCAAATCACATGATCTCCAAAGCAGCAAATGGAAATAAAAGCAATGCAAACTCTAACTGCAGCGTACAGCCTATGTGTATTATAACCAGATTTTCCCATGTCAGTCAGTAAATATTTTGTAATTTTAACGGTTACTTAGTAACTCAACACACAGGTACTTTTTTTGAATGAACAAGGATGAACTGTAATGTGGTCTACACAGTTTTAACAGATCGTAAGCTACGCTATTCCAAAACATTGATTGTAATAGAGTGGTCCAGGTTTACAATCAAGCTCACCCTACTTTTAATTACAGATATAATGTCGACGTAGTACCAGAGCACACGTGGTGAAGTAACTCCCTTCCAGTCCCATGCAACCTGACTCCAAATATGTACGCCAGTCAGGTGATATGATATGTTGTGCCGTCATTCAGTAACAGCATTCCAGGGGGTGTTTTTCAACAAGATAACGGTCGCACGCATACAGCAATTGTAACCTAACATATTCTGTAAAGTATCCATACGTTTCCCTGGGCTGCTCGATTACCAGATATGTCTCCGATCGAGCACATATTAGACATCATCGGACGACAATTCCAGCGTCATCCACAACCAGTATTAACTATCCCTCTATTGACAAACCAAGTGAAACTGGTATGAAATTCCATCCGGCAAACTGACATCCGGTACCTGTACAACACAATGCAAGCTTGCGTTCAACATTCTGACGGTTACACCGGTTACTAATGAACCAGTATTTCACATTTGGAATGACTTATCTCGCGCTTATATTAATCTTTAATTCTGCAACGTTAACCACTTAAATATGTTACCTACAAAAAGGTATTACATAAATTTCATTACTCTATATTAATTATTTTTTGGTGCCGTGATTTTTTTTGTTAGTAAATTTTGTTAGTTTAACTTTGTAAACAAAATAAATAACTGTGACAATATTTGGAAAGCCCTGAATTAACCTGTGAAAACTGCCAAGAAATATCTGTACTGACCTAGCGATGATTACGCCTACACACAGCGTCCTAGCTATTTATACTCGTACACGCACAAAAATTTAAATAGAAAGAAACATGTCGGCGTACCGTGAGCTTTCGAATAAGCCATCAATCTGGTAATTCACTCTCTGTCCCCAGTGAAATGCCCCCAAAAACAAGCGAGTAAACACTTAATAATGTAGACGTTGCAGGCACGAGGAGAGAGACTGCACGACGCAGAGGCAAGCCCAGGCTAATCGAGTTGCGCTGTTCCTTAGCTCGCGGGGAGATGACGCCCTCCCTGATTTACCGGTCATTGTGCACACTGCAGCGGACAATGAGATTAGCGGACTCGCACCCCCTCTCTAGGGAAGGAAAGACGCGAGGGTCGCCTGTCTCTTAGGGGGACGGCTCAGTGATCGAGGGGCGAGACACGAAATGGACATCCGGGGTGGGACAGGGCGAGACCTGACCTCCCCTCTGATTAGAGCGGTCTGATTCACGCCCAGGCTTCTCCGGAGAGTGCCACGACAATAAAGCCAGCGATATCCCTCGACTCGCTATCTGCACACATATCTTGTGCCAGTGCTGTGCCGGGTTTTATACCCTGGGGCCTGGATCGCGGTCTGAAACATTTTCACACCATGAGGTCTACTGCTAAAATACCGAACTAAAATAAATTCTCTGGACGTAACTATAAGCAATCAAGTTTGCTCTTACAGTGAACTTGCAGCACGCGTTGGACTAAATATGTGAGGCTCCAGACGATTTATTATGTATCGATATAAACTATGTGTTTAAAAGTATCCGTACACTACCAAAACATACGTTTTTCATATTAGGTTCACTGTGCTGCCACCTGCTGCCAGGTAATCCATATAAGCGACCTCAGTATTCATTAGACAGTATGAGAGAGCAGAATGGAGTGCTCCGCGGAACTCACAGCCTTCGAACGTGGTCAGGTGAGTGGGTGTCACTTGTATCACACGTCTGCAATCGAGATTCCCACACTCCTAAACATCCCTACGTCCACTGTTCCCGACGTGATAGTGAAGTGGAAACGTGAAGAAACACATACAGCACAAAAGTGTAAGAGGCTGACCTCATCTGTTGACTGACACAGACCGACGACAGTCGAAGAAGATCGTAATGTGTAATAGGCAGATATCTGTCCACACCATCACACACGAATTCCAAACTGCATCAGGATCCACTGCAAGTACTACAACAGTTAGGCAGGAGATATGAAAACTTGAAATTCATGGTCGAGTGGTTAGAGAGGTTAGAGGGTCGCGGGAAAACACAAGAAGGGCTTCAGTCACAAATGGTGCAGGCTGAACACAGGAAGAACCTAGACACAGGAACCATTGATATAAAAGGTGTAAATTGTCGTAGCTGTGTTGGGACTGTAACAGAGCTCCAAGTGCTAATAGAAAGCACTGATGATCAAATCGTTATGGTCACTGAAATCTGGCTAAAGCCGGATATAAGCGGAGCTGAAATTTTTGCGAAGAACCTAACGGTGATCCGAAAGGATAGGCTAAACACGGTTGGCGGTGGCGTGTTTGTTGCTGTTCGAAGTAGTTTAATTTGTCGCAAAATTGAAGTAGATACTTCCTGTGAATTAGTATGGGCAGAGGTCATTGTTGGCAACCGGAATAAAATAACAATTGGATCCCTTTACCGACCTCCCAATTCAGATGATACAGTTGCTGAAAGGTTCAAAGAAAACTTGAGTTTGATTTCAAACACGTACCCGATGCATACTATAATAGTTGGTGGTGACTTTAATTTATCCTCGATATGTTGGCGAAAATGCATGTTTAATTCCAGAGGTACGCATAAAATATCATCTGAAATGGTGTTAAACGCATTCTCTGAATATTATTTCGAGCAGTTAGTTCATGAACCCACACGAATAGTAAACGGTTGTGAAAACACACTTTACCCCATAGCAACAAGTAATCCTGAGTTAATTACGAGCATCAAAACCGATTCACGGATTAGTGAACACAGGGTTGTCTTAGCGAGATTAAGTATTGTATTTCCCAAATCCTCGAAAAATAAGCGAAAAATATACCTATTCAAAAAAGCAGATAAAAGTTCACTTGACGCCTTCCTCAGAGACAATCTCCACTCATTCCAAATTATTAATATAAGTGTAGACAAAACGTGACTTAAATTCAAAGAAATAGATCGGCAGCAATTTAGAGATTTACACCAAATAAATTAACATACGACGGAGCTGATCCTCCTTGCTACACAAAACGCGTTAGAACACTGTTGCAGAAACAGCGAAACAGACATGCCAAATCTAAACACACGCAAAATCTCCAAGATTGGCGATCTTTTGCAGAAGTTCGAAATTTAGCGCGGACCTTAATGCGAGATGCCTATAACAGGTTCCGCAACGAAACTAGGTCTCAAAACCTGGCAGAAAATCCAGAGAGGTTCTGGTCGTATATGAAGTATGTTAGCGGAAAAAAGCAATCACTGCCTTCTCTGCGCGATAGCAATGGAGAAAGTATCCTCAGAGTAGTGAAGAAATTTAAATCACTTAATAAAGGCAACCCCCCCATGAACCGTGGACCTTGCCGTTGGTGGGGAGGCTTTTGTGCCTCAGCGATACAGATAGCCGTACCGTAGGTACAACCACAACGGAGGGGTATCTGTTGAGAGGCCAGACAAACGTGTGGTTCCTGAAGAGGGGCAGCAGCCTTTTCAGTAGTTGCAAGGGCAACAGTCTGGATGATTGTCTGATCTGGCCATGTAACATTAACCAAAACGGCCTTGCTGTGCTGGTACTGTGAACGGCTGAAAGCAAGGGGAAACTACGGCCGTAATTTTTCCCGAGGGCATGCAACTTTACTGTATGATTAAATGATGATGGCGTCCTCTTGGGTAAAATATTCCGGAGGTAAAATAGTCCCCCATTCGGATCTCCGGGCGGGGACTACTCAAGAGGATGTCGTTATCAGGAGAAAGAAAACTGGCGTTCTACGGATCGGAGCGTGGAATGTCAGATCCCTTAATCGGGCAGGTAGGTTAGAAAATTTAAAAAGGGAAATGCATAGGTTAAAGTTAGATATAGTGGGAATTAGTGAAGTTCGGTGGCAGGAGGAACAAGACTTCTGGTCAGGTGACTACAGGGTTATAAACACAAAGTCAAATAGGGGTAATGCAGGAGTAGGTTTAATAATGAATAGGAAAATAGGAATGCGGGTAAGCTACTACAAACAGCATAGTGAACGCATTATTGTGGCCAAGATAGATACGAAGCCCACACCTACTACAGTAGTACAAGTTTATATGCCAACTAGCTCTGCAGATGACGAAGAAACTGAAGAAATGTATGATGAAATAAAACAAATTATTCAGATAGTGAAGGGAGACGAATATTTAATAGTCATGGGTGACTGGAATTCGAGTGTAGGAAAAGGGAGAGAGGGAAACGTAGTAGGTGAATATGGATTGGGGCTAAAAAATGAAAGAGGAAGCCGCCTGGTAGAATTTTGCACAGAGCACAACTTAATCATAGCTAACACTTGGTTTAAGAATCATGATAGAAGGTTGTATACATGGAAGAACCCTGGAGATACTAAAAGGTATCAGATAGATTATATAATGGTAAGACAGAGATTTAGGAACCAGGTTTTAAATTGTAAGACATTTCCAGGGGCAGATGTGGACTCTGACCACAATTTATTGGTTATGACCTGTAGATTAAAACTGAAGAAACTTCAAAAAGGTGGGAATTTAAGGAGATGGGACCTGGATAAACTGAAAGAACCAGAGGTTGTAGAGAGTTTCAGAGAGAGCATAAGGGAACAATTGACAGGAATGGGGGAAAGAAATACAGTAGAAGAAGAATGGGTAGCTTTGAGGGATGAAGTAGTGAAGGCAGCAGAGGATCAAATAGGTAAAAAGAACAGGGCTAGTAGAAATCCTTGGGTAACAGAAGAAATATTGAATTTAATTGATGAAAGTAGAAAATATAAAAATGCAGTAAGTGAAGCAGGCAAAAAGGAATACAAACGTCTCAAAAATGAGATCGACAGGAAGTGCAAAATGGCTAAGCAGGCATGGCTAGAGGACAAATGTAAGGATGTGGAGGCTTATCTCACTAGGGGTAAGATAGATACTGCCTACAGGAAAATTAAAGAGACCTTTGGAGATAAGAGAACCACTTGTATGAACATCAAGAGCTCAGATGGAAACCCAGTTCTAAGCAAAGAAGGGAAAGCAGAAATGTGGAAGGAGTATATAGAGGGTCTATACAAGGGCGATGCACTTGAGGACATTATTATGGAAATGGAAGAGGATGTAGATGAAGATGAAATGGGAGATACGATACTGCGTGAAGAGTTTGACAGAGCACTGAAAGACCTGAGTCGAAACAAGGCCCCCGGAGTAGACAACATTCCATTGGAACTACTGACGGCCTTTGGAGAGCCAGTCCTGACAAAACTCTACCATCTGGTGAGCAAGATGTATGAAACAGGCGAAATACCCTCAGACTTCAAGAAGAATATAATAATTCCAATCCCAAAGAAAGCAGGTGTGGACAGATGTGAAAATTACCGAACAATCAGTTTAATAAGCCACAGCTGCAAAATACTAACACGAATTCTTTACAGACGAATGGAAAAACTAGTAGAAGCCGACCTCGGGGAAGATCAGTTTGGATTCCGTAGAAATACTGGAACACGTGAGGCAATACTGACCTTACGACTTATCTTAGAAGAAAGATTAAGGAAAGGCAAACCTACGTTCCTAGCATTTGTAGACTTAGAGAAAGCTTTTGACAATGTCGACTGGAATACTCTCTTTCAAATTCTAAAGGTGGCAGGGGTAAAATACAGGGAGCGAAAGGCTATTTACAATTTGTATAGAAACCAGATGGCAGTTATAAGAGTCGAGGGGCATGAAAGAGAAGCAATGGTTGGGAAGGGAGTAAGACAGGGTTGTAGCCTCTCCCCGATGCTATTCAATCTGTGTATTGAGCAAGCAGTAAAGGAAACAAAAGAAAAATTTGGAGTAGGTATTAAAATCCATGGAGAAGAAATAAAAACGTTGAGGTTCGCCGATGACATTGTAATTCTGTCAGAGACAGCAAAGGACTTGGAAGAGCATTTGAACGGAATGGATAGTGTCTTGAAGGGACGATATAAGATGAACATCAACAAAAGCAAAACGAGGATAATGGAATGTAGTCGAATTAAGACGGGTGATGTTGAGGGTATTAGATTAGGAAATGAGACACTTAAAGTAGTAAAGGAGTTTTGGGGAGCAAAATAACTGATGATGGTCGAAGTAGAGAGGATATAAAATGTAGACTGGCAATGGCAAGAAAAGCGTTTCTGAAGAAGAGAAATTTGTTAACATCGAGTATAGATTTAAGTGTGAGGAAGTCATTTCTGAAAGTATTTGTATGGAGTGTAGCCATGTATGGAAGTGAAACATGGACGGTAAATAGTCTGGACAAGAAGAGAATAGAAGCTTTCGAAATGTGGTGCTACAGAAGAATGCTGAAGATTAGATGGGTAGATCACATAACTAATGAGGAAGTATTGAATAGGATTGGGGAGAAGAGAAGTTTGTGGCACAAATTGACCAGGAGAAGGGATTGGTTGGTAGGACATGTTCTGAGGTATCAAGGGATCACCAATTTAGTATTGGAGGGCAGCGTGGAGGGTAAAAATCGTAGGGGGAGACCAAGAGATGAATACACTAAGCAGATTCAGAAAGTTGTAGGTTGCAGTAGGTACTGGGAGATGAAGAAGCTTGCACAGGATAGAGTAGCATGGAGAGCTGCATCAAACCAGTCTCAGGACTGAAGACCACAACAACAATAAAGGCAATTCTTTTGGTCCAGCCTGGGTACCAATTAGGTTCCTTTCGGAGTGTGCTGACGCATTTGCTCCATACTTAACAATAATATACAAGCGTTCGTCGAGGAAAGATCCATAACCAAAGACTGGAAAGCTACACAGGTCGCGCCAATATTCAAGAAAAGAAGTAGGAGTAATGCACTAAATTACTGGCCCATATCGTTAACGTCGATATGCAGTAGGATCATATAACATATATTGTGTTCGAACATTATGAATTACCTCGAAGAAAAACGGTCTATTGACACACAGTCAACATGGGTTTAGAAAACATCGTTCCAGTGAAACACAACTAGCTCTTTATTCACATGAAGTGTTGAGTACTGTTGACAAGGGATTTCAGATCGATTTTGGATTTCTGGATTTTCGGAAGGCTTTTGACACTGTACCACACAAGCAGCTCGTAGTGAAATTGCGTGCTTTTGGAATATCGTCTCAGTTATGTGGCTGGATTTGTGATTTCTTGGCCGTCCGGGGTGGCCGAGCGGTTCTAGGCGCTACAGTCTGGAGCCGTGCGACCGCTACGGTCGCAGGTTCGAATCCTGCCTCAGGCATGGATGTGTGTGATGTCCTTAGGTTAGTTAGTTTTAAGTAGTTCTAAGTTCTAGGGGACTGATGACCTCAGAAGCTAAGTCCCATAGTGCTCAGAGCCATTTTTTGTGATTTCCTGTCAGAGAGTTGACAGTTCGTAGTAATTGACGGAAAATCATCGAGTAAATCAGAAGTGATTTCTGGCCTTCCGCAAGGTAGTGTTATAGGTCCTTTGCTGTTCCTTATCTATATAAATGATTAGGGAGACAATCTGAGCAGCCGTCTTCGTTTGTTTGTATATGACGCTGTCGTTTAAAGACTAATAAAGTCATCAGAAGATAAAAAAAATTGCAAAACGATTTAGAAAAGATATTCTGAATGGTGCGAAAAGTGGCAGTTGACCCTAAATAACGAAACGTCTGAGGAGATCCACATGAGTGCTAAAAGGAATTCGTTAAACTTCGGTTACACGATAAATCAGCCTAATCTAAAAGCTGTAATTTCGACTAAATACCTAGGTATTACAACTACAAGAAACTTAAATTTGAAGGAACACATAGAAAATGTTGTGGGGAAGGCTAACCAAAGACTGCGTTTTATTGGCAGTACACTTACAAAATGTAACACACCTACTAAGGAGACTGCCTACACTACGCTTATCCGTCCTCTTTTTAGAATACTGCTGCGCGGGTCCGCAGCTCGTGGTCGTGCGGTATCGTTCTCGCTACCCGCGCCCGGGTTCCCGGGTTCGATTCCCGGCGGGGTCAGGGATTTTCTCTGTCACGTGATGACTGGGTGTTGTGTGATGTCCTTAGGTTAGTTTGGTTTAAGTAGTTCTAAGTTCTAGGCGACTGATGACCATAGCTGTTAAGACCCACAGTGATCAGAGCCATTTGCTGCGCGGTCTGGGATCCAGATAGGACTGACGGAGTACACTCAAAAAGTTCAAAGAAAGGCAGCACGTTTTGTATTATTGCGAAATATGGGAGAGAGTGTCACAGAAATGATACAGGATTTAGGCTGGAAATCATTAAAAGAAAGGCGTTCTTCGTTGCGACGGAATCTTCTCACGAAATTCCAATCACAAACTTTCACCTCCGAGTGCGAAAATATTTTGTTGACTCCTACCTACATAGGGAAGAACGATCACCACGGGAATATAAGGGAAATTAGAGCTCGTCCGGAAAGATATTGGTGTTCATTCTTTCCGCGCGCTATACAAGACTAGAACAATAGAGAATTGTGAAGGTGTTTCGATGAACCCTCTCCCAGGCACTTAAATGTGATTTGCAGAATATTCATGTAGATGTAGATGTAGTGAGATAGGCCACACATCACGCCGGTAAATGTCAAACGACGCCTCGCTTGGTGTAAGTAGCATGAACTGTGAACGATTGATAAAACAAATGGAGTCCTCCTAAAATCACTAAAGCAGAAGAAGGTATGTTGGAGGAAGACCGGTAAACCATTTGATGTTCTAAAAAGAAACACCTACAAGGATGTTTAACATGACGTACGTTACACGTGAGGAAACAGCAAAAATAAAATAAGGCGGCTCTACAATTTTGGGTACAGATCATGAAGAAAAACTGCTTTAGTGTGCCCCGCTACGGAAGCTTTGTTTTTAGCGCTGATTCATATTGACTTGGAAGTGTGGCTGTACGTTGGCAGAGAGAAACAACACGGAACACCCTTTCGAAAACGAAACTGCTGGGGAAAAGCGGATTAGTCTTTTTCTTAAGCGCCACAGAACCAGATTGTCAGAAAGAAGGCCTACAGGAATATCCTATAGCAGGGCTCTTGGGTTGAGAAAGAAAACATGTGAATACCACACGCTTCTGGAAGTTTTTGTTCTAACTACAATGATACTAGATTACTTTTCGATTTAATTCCTTTTTCCAATCCTGTGTAAATGCTATTTTGATAATTTTTGGATGGGGTCCGATATTAGTAACTATTTTTCAAATTCGCCAATTGTAATGTTTTGGATAATAAACTTTCTCATAATAACCTTCTTGTTATATTTTCTAAGAGTAATATGTAAATGGTGCATAACGTTGTAAAGTAAATGTCACATGCTTTTGATATATATACAGGGTGATTATAATGAAAGTTAATCTTTCAAACCACTGTAGGAATAACACGACTGGTCAGAATGACGTCAAATTACAACAGAATATTATCGGAGAAAGGGGAAAACGTATGGAAGAAGAAAAATAAATAGTCACAAAATGTAGCAATAGATGGAACTGTAAGCATAATAATGTAATAGTATTCGACGGCAAATGACAAATTAATCGTACAACAATGCCTAAGTTGTACGTCTGACAATAAACAAACTGTGCTACACGGTGTGGAAGGGTGTACAGGTGTGATACTGTTAGTTACGTAAGCCCATCCACCACGGCAACTTCATATCACATCAGATGGGAAAAATCGGTTTTTAACTGTCCTGTGGCCAAATACCGCATAGAAAGCGTCAATCAAAGCCAAATCGGAGTATTAATTTCGCTGTTACTGCCGCAAAACATATTCAATGTGCTGGCCACCGTTTTCTACAACAAGTTGAAATCGAGAAACAGCATGTTCCACAGCTTATCGAAGTGTTTTCGGGGTCATGTTCAGAATACAGCTAAGTCTGCAAAGCAGCTAAATTTGTAATCCGATCACTGAACACTGGACACGTATTGACACATTCTGTCAGATGGAAGTGGGCTTCGTCTGTCCAAAAAATCTTCCACGGCCAATCATTGTCCACTTACATGGGAGCAAGAATTTCTAAGGCAAAGATCTCTCTTGCTGGCAGGTCAACAGGACGCAACTCGTACACATGAATAATTTTGAATGGATAACAAAGAAGGATGTTTCGTAGGATTTTATGCATCGTGCTCACGGATGTGTCCAATGTTCGGGCAGTTCTCCGCGCACTACACGTTCTCACTCTTATCATTCGTCTCCTCCTGCATTGCTGTGGACATTGCTTGCACGGACGTCGAAGCAATTCGTTTCCTCCCTCTACCAGTTTGCAAACCAAAAGAACCCGTCTTTTCGAATTTCCGAATCATTTTCTCCAGACCCGTGGCAGTCATCAGACCAACGCCTTTTTTCAAACCCTTCAGTGTCCGGAACTCTTGCAGAGCGATTTGTGCACAGTCATCATTCTTGCCATCAGTAGAACTGTGAAATTAGGCATCATCACTTCGTTGTTGTCATTATGTAAGAGGAGTCTGTCTGCCAGTTACAGTTTTCTGTATCTTTTTTCCTTCCAATCTGGCACTGAGATTCAACCCTTATTCTGATAAAGGATATCTCTTACCATTACCGTGTTAACCCATTTTACACAAACTCTTAAAGACGAACTGAATCGTGAGCATGTCAGTGTAAGGAATCTGCTGGAACCTGGAGGAAACGAATTGACGTTGAGGTTACGTAGTGAGAGAAAATTATTATCAATGAATAAAAATGTAAAAGGAAAATCTGTGAATTGTAAGTTCATTTTATAATTTTACGTTGATTTGTAAGGTTGTCATTTGTTATGTCTTCCTTTGCATGCAGCTTGGATCTTCAGGGATACAGGAGCAAGGAACGGATGCTGTTCATGAAAAGAGAATTGAGATACTAATTTATTCCACATGTAATACAAAATAGTAAAAATCATACATAATTTTGTTGCTATATTACAGTGTCAGTTGCTAAAAGCAGATCTGAATTCAGAAACATATATAGATACAAAGCTTTAGAAATCGTCACTCTTCAGAGGATGCCGAAGCCTGGCCACTATCAAGATCTGTAAATGTTATACAGCTGTCAATGACACAAAATGGTGTCAATGCATGAGTATTCGAACTTAAGTGCAAACGCCACGGGAGCTCCGGTACAAGGGATGCTCGCATCTCATTGGCAGCGCCCTCGCGCCGCGCTGGCGACTGTGGGAAACTCTGCAGCGAAACTGTCAGTGCGCCTATTTGAAAATGCGGGAGACAGAAAGGCGGCCGATACCACATCATTAACACTAGATGATGGTGATGAATTCAGTAAATGAGAGAAATTTAATTTCGTAGGGAAATACGCCAGTTCTAAGACATACTTCATTGGTGCAAAGCAATATATTCTTCAATTTATAATTTTGACGAAGTTCTTCATGGCGATTTTACGTGTAGAATAACACGTTTTCTTTGTATTACTGCATCAGATGTAGTCCTCTGATTCATAAATGACCATCAAAGAACATAATATTTTCCATTGATTATTACTACGCAAGGTTTCGCAACGTAGTTACCCTTTCAGTAAGTAGGATTGTGCGCTGCTTCATGTCCCGTACATACTTTGACGCTAACAATAGCCAACAAGCTATCACAGTTTATTCCTTTTCATGCCTCTCTGTAGGCAGTTATTCATGCACTCGATGCCTGATTGCTTTAAAATAATAAACTATGTCGAATAAAGTGTTGTCGCTTCTTCCCAAGCCACTAGCCAGGGAAAATGTTACTTCAGGTACATCTCGTCAGCAGGAAATATGCACTGAGCTTAATGTGGCAACAGGTTACAAATGTCTAATGTGGTAAACATTTGCAAACTAAGTTAAAAACAATGTATTTTCATTTTACAGAGTTTAAACAGATTGTTACATGAAATAAGAGTTGCAAGGAACTCTTTTTTCCTGTACGACACAAAAGAGCTCTTTATGAGCGCTTCAACAGTACCACAGAATAAGTATTTGTTCAACTGCCAGTACCAGGACGGCCGGCCTGTGTGGCCGAGCGGTTCTAGGCCCTTCGGTTTGGAACCGGGCGACCACTACGGTCGCAGGTTCGAATCCTGCCTCGAGCATGGATGTGTGTGATATCCTTAGGTGAGTTAGGTTTAACTAGTTCTGAGTTCTAGGGGAATGACGACCTCACATGTTAAGTCCCATAGTGCTCAGAGCCATTTGGACCATTTGTGCCGCGCGGGATTAGACGAGCGGTCTAAGGCGCTGCAGTCATAGGCTGTGCGGCTGGTCCCAGTGGAGGTTCGAGTCGTCCCTCGGGCATGGGTGTGTGTGTTTGTCCTTAGGACAATTTAGGTTCAGTAGTGTGTAAGCTTAGGGACTGATGACCTTAGCAGTTAAGTCCCATAAGATTTCGCACACATTTTTCTGAACCATTTGTTTCCAGCATAAAGTAGATTGTCTTTGTAGAGGAATCGTTTACGACACTAATTTAAAACTTTTCTAAATTTAAAATTCTGTATCTCATTTTCTCCAATACCCAGAATATTCCAGGCACTGTATCATCAGCCTGATATATAGATAGAGACGGAGCATTAGGTAGTACGCTTTCGAAGAAACCATATTGAATTTACGCCTTAAGAGAATTAGGGAAATTTCGAAATAATAATTGTGTCTGAATGGGTGGGCAGGGACTTGAACCGCCGTGGTTCAGAATGCGACTCTGGCACCACTTCACTCAACACCTTCATAGAAAACTCAACCCTAACCAGTACTGAAATATTTTTAAGTATTGTTAAGCAAAAATATAATACTGTAACTCAATAGGAGATAATCCTCAGGCATGTGATTATTATCGCTTCTGAAATGGAGACGTGCAAAAACCCGCTTGTGCTAACATTACACCCACTCGTTTCGTTGGCTTTGCTTGGCATTTCATTCCCTTTTCAAGATAAGCTCCCATTTCAAAGACTGGTGGAAATGGCGCAGTAAACATAATGGCACCATTTACTTACTTTTCCTTAGAAAGCTAAAAGGCCCTGAAAGGTGGCAGTTCCTGTGGATTCTGATTTCTGTCGGCGTAAACCACAGCGCCGACGCTGAATGACTGACCCCGGAGGTCAGGGCGGAATTACCCAGATAAATCCGACGTCAGCGTAGGCGGCTCTGGAGAGGGAAAGGCCTTTCACCGAGTTACCACGTCACATTACGTTGCGTAGCAACGCCGAATCCGGCGCACCGGGAAACCGACAACCACGGCCACGGCGAGGCGTCATATCGCAGCAGACCACTTTTCTCGGCCGTAGCAGCGGCACCGTTCGGCCCTTCCGACATTCTCTTCCAACACCCTTCTCCAAACACCTCCACTCCTCCTCTCTCCCGCTCTCCCAAAGATTTACGACTTCGCAGATTTAGCCCGTGCACAATGAACGGGGTAATGGAGGCGCGCTGAATGACCCGTAATAGAGCGAGCCTTATAGTCCGGGCAGTTTATTAACACGTGACAAAGGCCGTCTGGGGCTGCGGCTATCGTTGAAGAGAGCAGTCCTTGACCGGCACCGGCGGCTGGCGGCTGGGGGCCGGTGAGGAGCAGGCGGCTCGTATAACTCGGCTGCGCCCCTCGCCCCTCCGGCTGCGTCAACAGTCGGTGCGGGAGCTGACGTACGCTTCCGCGTAGTCGCCGTTTTTACGGTCCCCCGCGCAGCGCTTTATGGGCTGGCCGGCACTCCGTGAACGACACCGGCGTTCCAATATGGACCGTCACATAACTCAGGCGCCGCGCCGCTTTATCTAGCGCAATTTATTAATCTCCCTAAGCATTGTTCCGTCCTCTCGCGAAGCACCCTACCACCCACCGCCGTGGGTGCGCGGCTTTGATTGTGCTATCAATCGCTCTGGATAGCCCTCGCGGCGTCTACGGGACGAGATCTACACTGCGGAGCTTAGCAGTGGTCCCCTCCCCTGCTACAGTCGGTAAATCTGGAGGGAGACGGCACTCGGTGAGCAGCTGATTGCGCCAACAATTCAGGTTCTATTAATATTTTGCGCACGACTGGCGATATGTACCTAGGGTCTTAAAAAAAATTTGAGAAAAGTTAACGTGAGTTCATCACATGTGTCACATATGTACACTACTGGCCATTAAAATTGCTACACCACGAAGATGACGTTCTACAGACGCGAAATTTAACCGAATGGAAGAAGATTCTGTGATATGCAAATGATTAGCATTTCAGAGCATTCACACGGTTTGGGCACCGGTGGAGACACCTACGACATGCTGACATGAGGAAAGGTTCCAAGCGATTTCTCATACGTAAGCAGCAGTTGACCGTCGTTGCCTGGTGAAACGTTGTTGTGATGCCTCGTGTAAGGAGGACAAATGCGTACCATCACGTTTCCGACTTTGATAAAGGTCGGATTGTAGCCTATTGCGATTGCAGTTTATCGTATCGCGACATTGCTGCTCGAGTTGGTCGATATCCAATGACTGTTAGGAGAATATGGAATGGGTGGGTTCAGGAGGGTAATACGGAACGCCGTGCTGCATCCCAACGGCCTCGCATTACTAGCAGTCGAAATGACAGGCATCTTATCCGCATGGCTGTAACGTATCGTGCAACCACGTCTCGATCCCTGAGTCAACAGAAGGGGACGTTTGCAAGATAAATACCATCTGCACAAACAGTTTGACGACGTTTGCAGCAGCATGGACTATCAGCTCGGAGACCATGGCTGTGGTTACCCTTGACGCTGCATTACAGACAGGAGCGCCGGCGATGATGTACTCAACGACGAATCTGGGTGCTCGAATGGCAAAACGTCATTTTTTCGAATGAATCCAGGATCTGTTTACAGCATCATGATGGTCGCATACGTGTTTGCGACATCGCGGTGAACGCAC
Organism: Schistocerca cancellata; assembly: GCF_023864275.1. Taxonomy (NCBI): domain Eukaryota; kingdom Metazoa; phylum Arthropoda; class Insecta; order Orthoptera; family Acrididae; genus Schistocerca; species Schistocerca cancellata. Next base: position 1,008,783,979 of record NC_064626.1, read on the forward strand.
ATTGGAAGCGTGATTTGTCATCGCCATACTGGCGTGTCAGCCGACGTGATGGTATGGGGTGCCATTGGTTACACGTTTCGGTCACCTCTTGTTCGCATTGACGGCACTTTGAACAGTGGACGTTACATTTCAGATGTGTTACGACCCGTGGATCTACCCTTCATTCGATCCCTGAGAAATCCTACATTTCGGCAGGATAATGCACGACCGCATGTTGCAGGTCCTGTACGGGCCTTTTGGATATAGAAAATGTTCGACTGTCGCCCTGGCCACCACATTCTCCAGATCTCTCACCAATTGAAAGCGTCTGCTCAATGGTGGCCGAGCAACTGGCTCGTCACAATACGCCAGTCACTATTCTTGATGAACTGTGGTATCGCGTTGAAGCTGCGTGGGCAGCTGTACCTGAACACGCCATCCAAGCTCTGTGTCACTCAATGCCAAGGCGAGGCGTATTAAGGCCATTATTACGGCGAGGGGTGGTTGTTCTGGGTATTGATTTCTCAGGATCTACGCTCCAAAATTGCGTGAATATGTAATCACATGTCAGATCTAGTATAATATAATTGTCCAATGAGTACCCGTTTATCATCTGCATTTCTTCTTGGCGTAACAGTTTTAATGGCCAGTAGTGTAATAATAAGTGACATCACTAACAATTTTAAAGTTGCTACACTTAAGAGCACCTTAAACCCATACTGACACAGATTCTGATTCATTTATTTTTCGATGATTCCAGGTCCTGATAACTAACGTCATGGTAGTCACGTAATACGATCTACCCATGTCTCTGTTGTAGAGCTCACAAATCTGTAATGTCCGATGGGCAATAATTTCGCGACTGTTAAACGATTCCAGCCCTCGCATTTTGTCTACTTTAGGATCGCTTACTATAGGAACGGTAACCCAGCCATTATCGTGCTTTGCGGCATCATTGTTCGGAAGCGCAAAATTCAGAACACAGCCACATGACACTGAAGGACCATGCAGAATCACTTGTACACGTACATATGTCTCGTTATTAATAACAATATTATCGCCGACTTTATACACTGTCGGGCGGGAACGCCTTTTCCTCCGTGATAACATGGCATCTTCTGTGTGAGCGGTCCAGTGCTGTTGCTTGAGCGGCTGCACGAAGACTGACGCCATCTTACCAAAACCATTACTTGTATAGGAAAAACTGATGCACATTATCACAGACATGACATTATTAAATGAAGGTAGCATTTGACCATAAGCTGTTTTTAGTGGCAATAGTATAGAAATAGTTGAGGTAGTTCAGTAGAAGTATTAGGAGTAGGTGCACTAACAGTGGGCATTGCAGACATCACGTTATCAAATGAAGGTAGCATTTAAGCATTTCGACTGCATTTAGTAGTAACAGTATAGAAGTGGTAGTGGTAGCTGTAGTAGTAGTAGTATTAGGAGGATGATGATGAGGAGGAGGAGGAGCAGGAAAGGGGGAGTAGCAGTGAAAGCTAGCAGTGGTGCTATAGCAGGTAGAGCTTTAGAGTGCTAGACTCTGCCTCTGGAGGTCGCGCGTTCAATCCTGGATGGGACAAGGGTATTTCGTCATTGCAGTTAGAGGCAGGCAAAGCCCCTTGAGGATGATAGGAACGAAACTCATCGAAACATTGCGATAAGGCAAAGCCTTTGTTTTAAGAAGTCAGGTCAGAATCACTCACTCACAGGAAAGAGCTAACTGTTTTTTCATGACGCATCACTCGCCATTTACTTCCTACAATAAAACAGAGGAAGACGTCTTGTTTCTTTTCTAATTCAATTCAGTGTGTCAGTACTTATTTTCTTTTTAAAGCTGTCTCGAGGGAACATAGAAGAAGGCTTATAGTTTTCCGTCCATTCAAATTCTAAGATTTTCTAAAAAATCATACATTTTGTCCCTAGTAAAGTTCCAAAATATCACAACGATATTGTGACTATTTTATCAAGATGGAAAATTCTCTGAAAAACAAATTATAATGTAAAAACTACAATGTACCTGAAATTAATTTTCTACCTCCTGAGCCTGTCGGTGTTGCAGAGCGGTTCTAGGCGCTTCAGTCTAGAACCGCACTACCGCTGAGATCGCAGGTTCGAATCCTGCCTCGGGCATGGATGTGTGTGATGTCCTTAGGTTAGTTAGGTTTAAGTAGTTCTATGTTCTAGGGAACTGATGACCTCAGATGTTAAATCCCATAGTGTTCAGAGCCATTTGAACCATTTCTACATCCTCAAATTGCCGGCTGTGGACGTTCGCGACCAACGTGACAATTTGTGTCTAAGAGGCTGGAACTAATCGGTGTCATGATTTGTAAACAAAATTTGACCAAATACTCAAAGTAATTCAGTTTCGTTTTTCGGTTCATATTTGTCTTACTTTTCACTAACTACACATACACACGACACAGACGTAACTTGGAAACATAATATTGTCGAAACTAATTGGTAATCCGTTGGAAACAGTAGCTGTTCCCTCGAGTTTCAGAGATGACTACTTGTAGGCAAATTTGCCTTAGATAAATATGAGTGTTGGAACTTATATTATGTTTTAAAAATGAACAGCATAGAGCCAGTTGTGATGACACATTCTGCAGTACTTGGCCTTCATTCTGCAGGACAATGCTCAAGCACGTACATCGCAAGCTGTTACTGATTTGTTTGACTGATGGGACTGCTAAGTGCTATACCACCTACTGCACTCCCCTGACTTAAGCCCTCTTAAGTTCAACTCGATTTCTAAACTGAAGGAAACACTTCACAGCATTCGCTTTAGAACTGCTAAAAATTCATCTGCCAATAGACCGCGCCGCTGGAAGTAAACACAACTCACACTGTTAAGAGAATCCGACGACTTCCACACCGCTGTCAACGGGTTATACATAATGCTTTGAAGGTCTGTAAAACTTTGAAACACGTATCTAATTTGTACGAGCTGCAAATAAGTAGTTGCCACTATGAAAGTTCCAACTCTCGTATTCGTCAAGCACGACACTCGCCACATGTACCGTGGGTTTGTTGGAGCTAACGGGTTGTATCATCGTATACCCGTTGAGCAGAAGAATTCGCACCCACTGCGGTGATAATAGGATGATGATAGTTCTTTATTTAACTTACTTGTATTTCGGCAAACTTCCTTAAGGTAAATACACGCCTTTTGGAAAATGTAACTGCTGTTTTGACCTAGTCAACAGATCTATGTATAGACTTTCGCACTGCATGTTGTGCAATGGGATTTTAAGGAATTTCCAAAGCATGAGACAAGCGAAAAGTTCGAAAGCGTGGCAGTTGATTTCATATTTGAAGCACTGTCCTTTATTATGGCCTTTACACAGTTTGAAATATTTTCTGCAGTGTGCGGCATTTTTTCAGACTGAAAGCACTGCAGAGATTACTAATTTGAGATTTCTCATCTATAAAATGAGCCTTCAATGGACAGAAACTATTATTATTTATAGTTGTCCATGTCATGTTAATTTTATTAAATAAATGGACTTTAAGAGTTATTTTTAAATATTGTATATATAATGCGATGAATTTGTTTAATATGATCAAATTTTATCCTTGGCAAATTTGCTTATGGATTGGGGCAAACGTAAACGCGCTGGAGTTGAGGGCCAGCTGGTCACAAACAAAATGACGATGGTGAGCTTCATACTGATTTAGACTCATTTCCAAGTACTGTAAGAAGACCTTCATCTGAAGTCTAAGCAGGTGTCAGTGAGGACGATTCACAACAAAAGATTTCTCAAAATGTCTGCAGAAGAACCATCGGTTTATTGAGATCAGGATCGGCTTTCTGACCCCACCGTTCCAGTGTTACTTGTAGGTGTATGGAGCTTAGGCGTCTTTTTAGTTATATGAAGAGCCACAAGTACGGGAATTTATCTGCTGGCAAAAGCAGTATTTCCTTATTTTTATGAATTTCAGTAAAATTTTATAGAATATGACTTGCAGGTCTTATATGAGAAGGCAGACTGTTCGAAGTATATCCTGAAGCAAGGAAAAATTCATTATTTATAGATTGAAACACTATTAAGATGAAGTGTTTTAAATAGTTAAATCTTAAAATGAGAAAAAATGTACACAGTGTGTCTTCCGTAATCTTTATCAGCAAATTATATAAAATGTAATAATATGCAGTATTATTATTATAATGAACCATATTCACGGTGAGATGTATTTGATGGAGAACTCTGGGTCAAAAAGGAATCAGGACGAAGGCTGTGAAATCGCCCAGTCATCCGCTCTGTTTGTAGTTGAGATTAGTAGGAGAGCTGAGTGTGTCTGGCGAGCGGGCCTCCGATCGGTGAGTAAGCTGGCGATTGATGACTGACTGGCAGACATTTACATACTTACAATGTTAGACCGTCAAGTACGGGACAGGTATGCGGCTGCGGCCTTATAATGGGAGCCATCCCAGCATTTGCCTGAACTCATTTACGAGAACCACAGAAAATCTGAATCAGATCACTGGAGTGGATTGGAACCTCCGTCCGCCCCAATGCAAGGCCATCCTGTATGTAACAGTGCTACCTCGTTTGGTTTATACTGAGTGTACAATACTCATTTGCAAAGAAGTTATTCGATAGTGTGAAAACCTTGTTCTATACTGTTCATGCATTTCTCATTATCACTAAAGGCACTGAAGTAGTACAGCAAGAATCGGTCCTTTCATACAACGAAAATAGGGCCTGTGAAATTTTGATTCTCTTCACCAGCTCTGTGACAGAAACTACTGTGCGGTTCAAGGATTGGAGCTCATCTTCAAATTGCTGCTTTTTTTATTTTTATTGAGTGCTTGCTTTGATGAAGGAAAGCTAAGTCTGTGAGAAGTCCCATGCTACTTTTTTCCGGTATCTTTCTATGTTTATAAAATTTAGCATGCGTTATGTTTGGCGTGTCAGAATCTGTCTTGTGAGTGTTCATTGCATAACTTTTCTTTAACTACTAGAGATGCTATTTATGCAGGGGAATTTCTTTTCTCGTTTTAAAAATGGCTCTGAGAACTATGGGACTTAACATCTGAGGTCATCAGTCCTCTAGAAATTAGAACTACTTAAACCTAACTAACCTAACGACATCAAACACACCCATGCCCGAGGTAGCATTCGAACCTGCGACCGTAGCAGTCACGCGTTCCGGACTGAAGCGCCTCGAACCGCTCGGCCACCACGGCCGGCTTTTCTCGATGTATCGGAGAGAGACAAACTACTCCTACATATGACAACAGGTATATGACCATGGCCAGATATCCACTCTCTTCATTTTCGTGAATCAGCTGAACAGATCTCAATTTCCCAGACCAGTTTAGCTGTAGGACATCCCTAGCGAAGCTCCGTGTATTGATAGTCCCAAGTGGTATCAGAGTAAAATGTGTTAAGCCGGCTGCCATCGGTGTCACTCTTAAACCCAAAGTGACCAGCCTCTGAGCTCCATTGGCTCTGAGCACTATGAGACTTAGCAACTATGGTCATCACTCCCCTAGAACTTAGAACTACTTAAACCTAACTAACCTAAGGACATCACGCAACACCCAGTCATCACGAGGCAGAGAAAATCCCTGACCCCGCCGGGAATCGAACCCGGGAACCCGGGCGCGGGAAGCGAGAACGCTACCGCACGACCACGTCTGAGCTCCATTAATGCGTGGCCAGTCATTACCCATGAAAAGCTTGTGAAAGCGTATGTTGCTGCCACATATCAGGGAGGTATCAGGTCTTGCTCACCAAGTATGTCATATGCTCCACCCCTATTCAAGCTGTTTCCTTCCCTACCCAGTATCACTACAATGTCCTCTTTTTAAAAATTCTTACATTACTCAAAGTCCCTATCATTTGACTTAATCGTAAACCTTCCTATAACTGAGGTCCGACATTGCGCCTATAACTTCTACCTAACAGCTGCTGAACCGTGTTTCTCAGCTCCCTTCAAATTCCCGGGGTCTGTCTGTCCTTTGCTTGTTCATTTCTGAGAGATTCTTGTTCTGGTGGAGGTGCTGGCCTCGCGGCGTCAGCTCGATTTCAGCCACGGTGGCCGTGAGAGGGCTCGATCGACCGTAAGGCGAGTGGAGTCACGGTTGCAACGCAGTGGGGAGTACTGCCTCTGGCCGAATGGAAGTGGCAGCAGGGGTTATGGCTTGACAGCCAGAACGGACAGCAGACGGCCCCATCGATTTTTTAGAACGAGAGGGCCATAGGAGTTTGAGTCCTGACCCTGTCATTTCTTCACTACTTAACGATTTTCTTTTAACTTCTCTTATGTGGTGGTGTGGCTGTAGTGCTGTGATCCCGATCACGAATTCTGATCCCAGTTGCAAGCTCTTACTTGTGGTTTAGCTATTTTCTTAAGTGAATTCCTGAAAGAATAAGTCTGGTTGGTGTCGCCTTGTTAGCGGTTGAGTTATATTTATCCAGTTAATCTGAAGAGCCACGCGGTGTTCTGTTCTGGATGTTTCCTGAAATTTTTGGGGTAATGGGTGTATAATTAACTCCATCCGCGAAGTGTACAAATGGCTGCTTCCGCTGAGTTGACCTAAACTGGGCAGCTGCTTGCTTCAGCCTTTGCATTTGTCGGACACCTCTTGTGTCGTTCTGGGTCTGTTTCATCTCTGGTGTTTTCTTTCGATACAGCCGTGTGGAGTTGCGGTCCTTGGTTTCTGTCCGTTGCCTTTTGAGCTCGTGGTAGCTCGATGTTTCCATACTGACTGTGGTTTTACAAAGGTACTCTGCTGTTTCGCACAGAACTTATATTTGTCTCCCACCCGTGTTTATTAAACTACTTATCGACTAGTGACATGCAACCAGTCGTTCACACATGCCATAGTGTGTTCTAGATTGTCGGCGTGAGGGCCACGCCTTGTAGAAGACGACACCTGTCTGACAAGGTGTAAGGACGCCCAGACTTGCGACAACTGATGCACGTCTCCTCGGCAGACGGCTCGCCGAATCAAGAGTTACGTAAAACGATAATACGAAATTGAAAGCTTGCCTTGAAGGTGTACTTTGGCCGTGGGCTGTCAAATGATTATTTTTCCTCTTTTCTCAAGTGAATAATATTTTAAGAGTTTTCTTGCTGTTTCTTAAGTGAAAGAAACTGTAAGATTTTGTTAAGTATGGTGGAATCATGTAAACTTTAATATTTTAAAGTAATCGTACATAATTCGAATCTTGCCTTGAAAGTATATCTTGGTGGTGTCTCTTAAATGGCTGTTTTCTTAAATGATTAAAAACCTTTTTTTAAATGTTGCTTTTAAAAGTAAGTGAAAGATTGACGGTCCACATTTCTCATAAGAATTGTGTAATTCTGAACCTTCCTAAAGCCGTGGATTATGTTACGTGTTTTTATTGAAATTATATTTCTTAAAATAATGGGAAAGTTTTTAATTAATAAATCTTATGTCTTTTTTAAATAAAATGTGTAAAATAAATGCTTCCTTATCTTATTTCATTCCTTCTAGGTATACTGAACACCACATCCATAAATGTATTAAATGAAGGTGGCATTTTAATTCTTTGTCCATCTGGTTCACTTGTCAATATTAGGGCCGTTACATCTTTCATACATCTAAACAGACCTTCTTGGTGAATCAACATAACAATTTGTATTATACAACAATATTATTATTATTATAACAACAATAATGACAAGCATAATAATGACGGAGTAAATAGTAATCAATCAGTGGAATTTAAGAAATGTCAGACCTCAGTTTACCTTTCATTATGAACGTGGGTGCACTCAACGACTGTGATATGACTTTAAAACGACAGAGCACATCAGTCACTCGATCTTTCCTTGCAGATTTTATTCGGAAAATCTGGATTTCGGCTAGTGCCTAGCCATTATCAATGCGCCATTTCATAGTATCATTTCGGGAGAACAACAGCGGGCGGACGTCCTAGAACATGCATTGATAGTATGAAGTGGTGCATTGATAATGACTAGGCACTGGCAAAAATGTAGATTTTCCGAATAAAACCTACAAGAAACGGACGATTGGATGCTGTGCTCCACCATTTGAATGTCAGACTTTTTAGCAAGGTGTCAAACAAATTTCTTATTACGTTCATGTAAAACGTGAGTAATTACATCGAAGCGAAATGTGTGGCAGCAGCACAGAAGGAATCAATGTGGAGAAAACCATTATTGGTCAGAGGAATAGCTAGAAACATTAGGATAAGATTATCAGAGCAGATGAAAGGAAGGAAACAGATTTGGAAATGGATGACCGCAACATGGATCGTTTACATTGTGACCGAGGCACTGGTTCCATGGTGGAATAAAGGAAACAGCTGGTACATGCAATCAGGGTAAGTACATGATGAAAACTAAAGTCTTAATGTCTTACTGAATGCAGAGCGGTTTCGGCTGAAATTGGAAATGAGATATAGAAAGATTTTGTGTTACCCAGAGGTGCAGCAGAGATGCTAGACGTATCCACTCTGGTACTACCGTTATCGTATGGTGATAATTATTTGACTACTTCACTATCACGCACACTGTGGTGACAAAAGTCATGGCATAGAGATATGCATGTATACATATGGCGGTAGTATAGCGTACAGAAGGGCAGTGAATTGGAGGAGCTGTCATTTGTACACAGGTGATTCATGTGATTAGGTTTCAGACGTGATTGTAGCCGCACGACGGGAATCAACAGAGTTCTAACGAGGAATGGTAGTAGGAGCTAGACGCATGGGACATTCCATTTCGGAGATGGTTAAGGAATGCAGTATTTCGAGATCCACAGTGTCAAGAGTACGCCTGAATACCAAATTTCATGCATTACCTCTCACCACAGACAACGCAGTGGCCTTCATTTAACGACCGAGAGCAGTGGCGTTTGCGTAGAGTTGTCAGTGCTTACAGACAAGAAACACTGCGTGGAATAACCGCAGAAATCAATGTAGAACGTACGACGAACTTATACATTAGCACAGTTCGGCGGAATTTGGTCGTAATGAGTTATGGCAGAAGGCGACCGAAGAGAGCGTCTTTGCTAACAGCACGACGTCGCCTAAGCGCCCTTCCTGGGCTCGTGACCGTATCAGTTGGACCCTAGCCGACTGGGGAAACCATGGCCTGGTCACATGAGACCCAGTATCATTTGGTAAGAGCTGACAGTAGGATTCGACTGTGACGCGGAATTCACGGCACTATGGGCTCAAGTTGTCGACAAAGCACGGTGGAAGCTGGTGGTGACTTCGTGATGGTGTGGGTTGTGTTTACACGGAATGGACTGTGTCCTCTGGCCCAATTGAACTTATCGCTGACTAGAAATGTTCATATCCAGCTACTTGGAGACCATTTGCAGCCTTTCATGGCTGGAAAATTCGAGCGAATGATTTGACCGCCCAGTTCACCTGACTTGAATCCCATCAAACATTTACGGGACACAATCAAGAAATCGATTCGTGCACAAAATCCTGGATCGAGAACACTACCTTAACTGAGGACGGTTACAGAGACATCATGGCTCCGTATTTCTTCATTGGACTACTAACGACTTTCTGAGTCCACGCTACGTAGAATTTCTTTGCAACACTGGGCAAAAAGAGGTCCGACACAGTATTAGGAGGTATACCATTACTTTTGTCATCCCAATATAAGGCTGACGAAACAATAAACCAGGGAGGGAATGGACAAGCAAATTCCCAAACATCCATGCACGTTTATCTATACAAGTATATATACAATAAAGGACCATAACAAATAAAATTAGAATTGTTAAAAATCATGCTGTAGCAAAATTTTAAAAATAGAAAATTTAAATACTTCTCGGAATTTGTAAGCATGTAAATAATCCTATTTGCAGAGCGTTGGAAGACGCCAGCTCAGCTCTCGAGGTGTTTTGGCTGTCACAATAATCTGCTTTGGTTGAACCTACCGAAACTCAGGTAGCCATCCTTAGACTCAGTGCGGTAAATAAATTATCACACAATGAAATAGTAGCCCTCCTTAGACTCAATGTAGTAAAGAAATTGTCACACAATGGAATAAAGATATCAATAAGGGTGATGATAGCAAATGAGTCTTTTGTGTTGGTTCTCATACAGTATAATAAAAGGGGATCATCTCCTACTCCAATTCCTTCTAGAAAGCGGGTAGTCGGAGAAAAATACAGTCTTTAAAATGATGTTTTAGCCAGATGGATTGTAAAATGGCAGCAATCTGCAGACGGCTAGGTTCTCATCACTGCTTCATACATCTTCGAACAATGAGAAGTACTGAACGAATTTCTGGGATCAGTTAATATCAGTATATTCAATGACTGTACGCACACGTAGACAATATTTACTAGGTGTCGAAACGTGGCTCCATACTGGCAAATCAAATGTTTAATAGGAACCAACGACCTAGGTTCCATGTAATATCCTTTCAGTTGCCTGAGTGGTGTACCATCGTTAGCACTGTTCATAGTGAGCTACTTAACGTTGTTGATGGAACTGTTCTCCCACTTCATAGTTCCTGGTCATTATTCACTCAATCTGCATCTGCTCCCTCACGCCAAACACCTATATCAGTATCTTGGGAGAAACTTTTTTCGCAGCCCATGAGAGACTCTGTGTTTTTGTTCCTGACAAGAATGTTCAAACGAAAATATGTATCACTTAATAGTGTCACATGGGCTGGAAAATGTTATGTGTTCTTGTGTAGGACCCATGTCAGCATAGTAATGATAGACACAATGCTGCATGAGTTTGAGTATTTTTCTGTGCTGGTGAAATTTGAACCACAGCAGACATGTTGGTAAAGTGGAATCCACAGGCAGGGGGGTTGCTATTGTCAGGTACCTCTCATGGGACAAGTACCTGTTGATGACTCGAAGTCTACCAGAATCTGCTTCTGTGAATTGCACATGACTTGTATCAGCAACAAGTTGAAAAGATACAACTTTACCAACAATGTCACTGACTTGCTTATTACTTCCACACAGAAATAATAACGTTTATTAAACATAGTCAGCATTCAATTCAGCAAATCAGTAATTATGACCAGTATCATATCAAATTTATTGTAATTATTAGTCTGACTGGTGAAATACGTTGGAAGGTAAGGGTCCCAAACCCTATCAAAGCCTACTCTCTTCAAGCCAGTAACTGAAAGCGCATTACATTATTCATTGTGAGGTTTCCATCAATACAGGAACGGATTTCCCACAACCACATTTTCCGGACACCTCCTATCTCTGCTTACTAGGAAAATTCAATAACGAAAAGGTGAGCAGAACTAATGTGGGTACCACAATCTAGTTCGAAAATACCATACCACATTTGTTTTTACAGAAATCCGATCCAACTCATGAGCGAGTTTCTGGTTAATAATTTTCGATAATCAGTCTTTGTTCATAATGAAATTCTCAACTTAAAGACTTGAATGTCAACTCTGTGGTCATAATTCAGTTGTTTCACTGCAACATAAGAGAAGAACACGAAAATTCTTTCGACATAGATTCATTCCTAGAGTGCTGTGAGAGGTACACAGTACCCATAATAACACCCACGATACCTTATTTATTACCAACACCTTGACCATTGTGTGACCTCATTACTTATGTATTTTATCCATGACTTAACCTTCGTCTGCCTGGTTAATCTTCACGTAGGTATCTCCTTCAAATTGGTCCTCAGTCATGGTATACAGCGGTTCTTTTCAGAACATCATTCTCTCGTAATTTACCGCAAAATGTAGTTCCTTCGTCATATAGATACTGTTCTTGTTAAGAAAACAATCAGAAACAGCTCTAATAATAACATCACTTCTCCACTGCATTCATAGCCCGTACAATTTCAAATTCGGATTAGTACACTAATATTATCTGGCTTCACCACTGTCATAGTGCATTTCTGTCAAGTGGCACCATTAACCCTTCCTTCACACTTTTCATTTTCTGTTGCATCAAAAACTTCAACATTCCTCGAGCTTCTTAACACAAAATCAACATGTACGCTTACACTTTACTCACCTTAGACACTCTTATGCAATGGCTAACACAATGCTTCACTCTTTCATGTACGAATCGTTTCTAACTATGACGGAAGTCTGTCCCACACAGAAACCCTTATAGTTACTATAGTCATGAATGGTAAGAAGCAAGGTCATAAATATATGGTCTTTACATAAATTTAAAATATGTATTTCTTCAAACAACGAGTGAGACGGTACCTAATGGTTACTGATGAGTAGCTGCTCATCCAAACAGTATCCCATACGAGCATACCAGTTGCGACTTCGCGTGATAATCCTAGTACCTTAGGTAATAGGGCTATTCACGATTCTATTTACAAAGAATAGCGCGAGGTAGTCGTACGGTCGAGCCGCGCATGTCTGTTTTCAGGCCGGAGCTAATACGCTGCAAATAGTGACTTCTAGCTGTGACCCTGCACTCTAATTGTCTATGCATTGGCTAGAATCGCGAATTAATAAAATACAAGTAATGATAAAATGAAGGATTCTAACGTCTGTAACTGATTTAAACTACAGTGAATTACATTGTATCATCTTTATTCAAGAAAGGACACCACAAATAAACGGGAAGTGGTCTTACGATATTCAGTTAAAAACATACGTTAAAATACCCTTATCAAATGCAGTAAAATTACCTTGAGAGAGTCATGAGAATGGTAGCAAGATCCGCAAACTAAACAGTCATCAAAGATACGCCTAAGTCCATAGGTAAAGCAGGACAGGCGGCGGACTGTGGCGGAACTAACATCAGATTTAAACTACAACTAAAATGGACACGTGACCATTGGCACTGGACTTTGGCGCAGTGGCAGAGCGTTGCATAGTCTGACGAATCCTGATACCATTTTATTATGCCGATGGGAGGACGCGAATCCGTCGTCTTCCAGGACCGGCTCAGAACGTTTTTGCACACAAGCAAATAATAATTTTGCACTCCCTCTCTTTTTGCCTAGCACACTTTCACCTGACAGGCCAGCTGACAACAGCAGGCTCCGTACAAGTCGCACATGCGCGGCCTAGCACAGATGGTATCTTAGTGTGGATGCAAAGTGGGGATACCAGCGTCAGATGGAGCCATAGAGACCTGAAGCTGAATGGCACCAGTTCAGGTCCCGGCGTCATCTGGACTTAGGTGCAGCCCATGGTTTAGCAGCTAGTAACAGCAGAGTGGTTGCTTTACAAAAAGTGATTGACAGTCGCGGAGTAGCTTTCGCAGCTGGTTGCAAGTGGTGACAGACCGTGCATAGTGGAGACGGACATTATGAAACGTCCCCTTAGAAAAATTATACATGACTGTGCTTAAACTGACACACAATATTTTTAGCGCAACGCAATCTGACTTTCAAAAATCCCTACAAAAGAATGCCCTGACTAACATTATCCTATACGTTTCACAAATCACTTACCTCACAAAAATCTACTGCAACACAGCGAGCGCCACTACTGCCAGCTAAATAAAAGATTCAAACTACGGAAGACACTAATTACTGATAGGCATAGGTAGCAAATGAAAGATTTTAATAGAGAACAAACAATGTATTTACCTCAATAGTCATAATATACATAGCAGTTCATCACATCCATTCGTACAAATGTACTGTTTCTGATGGACACACCTCCAGTTTATCCATTCTCAAAAATCCGCCATCTCACTTCCCCACATCCACCACTGCTGGCGGCCCGCCTCCAACTGCGCAACGCTACGCTCTGTTAACATCCAGCTGCCCAACACTACAATGGCAGACAACAATGCAAACTAGCCACAGACTGCACACAGCACAGCTAGTGATTTTCATACAGAGCGCTACGTGGCGTTACCAATAAGAAAACATAAACAGCCTACTTACAATTATTTATGGTGAACCGACCCATCCCTGTTTTTACAGGACATCATTCTTCACCATGGTAATGTCGCAGTTCCGAGCTCTTGCGTGCGGCACTTCAGGTCACACATACTACGGCCTGGTCCCATACTTCGTTGTGGCAACAATATTCCAGACCTGGAAGCTGCGTGATGACTTGACGTTTGGTGGCTGTTCTATTAGCAGGACGGAGGCTCCTGTCACGTCAGCACTGCCTCTCTATGGATTCTTGCGTCAGACTGCAGGACAAAATTCCGTTAGTTTGGCCACAGCTTTCAAACTTCAAGTAAAAAGAGCAGTGACTAAATAATACGGAGCATGGACAGCGTCATATCTTACGTGATTACTGTGAAGGACACGGAGATGCCGTGTACTCATGTGAAAAAGCGTTAACATTACCTGATAGACTTTGAAAGGTTGCTGATTGTCCGCCTCCGTTTGGTCGGCTGTTCAAATCGCGCAATATCTAGATTTAAGGGGCACTCGGGTGTGACAGTGGGCCGACCTTGAACTGCAGGGGAGTGCGACGGCTGGTGTAACTGTCGTCGACGTTCCGGATGACCACATCTCTCCATCACAGGGAGTGCTGTCCTGCGCTCCGAAGCACACCTGCGTTTCTTCGCCTGCCAGCCGAGAACTAGCAAAGGATTCCCGGAAAAATTACGCAACACCGTTCACTAGAAAGTGGCCAGACTAGGTATTCTAATAGAATCGTAAGCGGTGAATACACATTGACTCTTTTTTTGTGATATGTTAGAATACAGCATCACCGGTCTTTTGCGGTCCAACTGTGTTGGTGAAGCAGTAAATTTATCCACAGGGCGGTGACACTGCGTCACTGCAATATACTTCGGAGGTGTGGTGGTGGGATTTGAGTCCCAGTACAACATCAGTCAGGCAGAAAAATTTAGCCTAATGTGGGCAGGTAGGGTGGGAAAGCATTGGACGTAGAATAGGGGCTAGTCCCGCCAAAGGATGCATCCGTGGTTGGCGTGCCAGGCCTATCGTTAGCCATGGTCGGAATCCGATTCCTCAAGGTTGGTTAGGGGAACCGCATGTCGATGCCAGCGGCGTGGAAGTGTGGTCTCAGCATGGCGTAACCCATGGACAGTGTCCCTCAGGGCATTCACTTTCTCATAGAGCCACCGCCTGTTGTTGAGTATGGTCGTCTTGAGGGGAACGATATCCGCTCCCTTGTGGAGAGTGACAATTCTCGTGAGTGACGGGGCGTGCAGGCTCCACCTGAGCACCTTGTTCAGCAGGCGCTACAACGTCCGCATCCTGGTGACACTAACCGTGGCCCATGCGGCAGAGCCATGCGTGAGGGTAGGCAGGATAACTGTTCGGTAAATGCGGTGCTTGGTAAGCAGGTTAAGTTCCCTACTGCAAAAGAGTGGGTTCAAGGCACTAGCGATCTTTTTTACCCCTTGTTCACGATATACTCCTCATGAAGGTGGAAAAGCAATTTATTGTTCATCTGGATCCCGAGATAAGTGATTTTTGGGGACTAGGGCGCCTGCGCACACTCCGAATGACAGTGGAAAGGCAACATGCGATCCATCTGGACCACAAGGTGGGTGGCTGTGAGGGACCAGATCTAATGCACGTTCTGCAATCGACATATTGTTGCGTAGGGCTGAACACCCTGCACACACTCCGAGTGACAGTGGAAAGGGAACTACGGACAAGACCACAAGCACGTTCTACAATCGAAATATTGCGGCGGACGGCTGAACACCGTTTTCACAATCTAACTGCCATAGTTCCAACAGCATTCAGGGCAAACCGTGAGGTTGTCAACAAGTTGGGTGGCTGTGAGGGACCAGATCTCATGCACGTTCTGCAATCGACCTATTGTTGCGTAGGGCTGAACACCCTCCGAGTGACAGTGGAAAGGGAACTACGGACCAGACCACAAGCACGTTCTACAATCGAAATATTGCGGCGGACGGATGAACACCGTTCTCACAATCTAACTGCCTTAGTTCAAACAGCATTCAGAGCAAACCGTGAGGTTGTCAATAATCCAACTCGGCTGCAGCTGACATATTAATCCCGAGAGTAGTATAAACTGCCTGCGAGATTTGCTTATTCCGTTCTGCGGACGCATCTCTCTGGGATAGTAACCAAAGAGGAATATTTGAGGACCCTGTGTGAAGCGATTGTCGAAATCGGAAGTGTTTTATGCTGGAGAGATTTTGCTATTGTAGTGCGACGCTATTAAGCTCCATTGTGAATGTTTAGTTAGTCGATGGCACAACAAACAAATTCAAGAAAATAATACGCATTCAAGGTGTGTATTTATCAATTTATGAAAGCTCCGACAAACATTCTTCAGATATCACGTGACGTAGATCGATCGGAGGTGCAGTGTGAAATGATAGTACGAGCCTGCATCTTTTCACGGTCAATATTCTTCGAGAGAATATCTCAGAAGCAATAAACTTTTTGTAGATGAAAAAGTCAGACACAACATTCCATACACATCATACAACGTAGCACCTAGTTATGCCGAACGATATTCGTAGCGAAATAAACAAATTAGGGATAGCAGGTGGAGCAGTTCCGACGAGGAGTATCAGCGAGATCGACGCTGTGGGACATATATCTAGGTCTCCTGTAGTATTTAAAACCGAAGACTTATATTCTTCAGCTTTTAGAAGACTGAAGCTAAAACCTAAATAAAACCAGTGGAAATCATAACTAAAAATACCATAAATAATTAAGAAGCAGAGTATTTTCTAACACAAAATTTCTTAAGTAAAGAAATTAATTAATTAGAATGTAATAGTATCACCGTCCCATGTTAGACAGGCGTTAGCCCCACAACACAAACGGTTGCGTTTGGGTTGGTGTCGCAAGAAGGAAGTATGGACCGCTGATGAATGGCGCCGCATTGTGTTCAGTGATGAATCATGATTCTGCACTACTTTGGATGGCCATCGTCGGCGGATATGATGGGGAAGTGTGGAGAGGTTCCTACCCTCCAATGATTTGGAAACACGCAGCGATGTTATTCCTAGCGTCGTGGTACGGGGAACCATAGGGTACGATTTCAGGTGCAGGCTATTAGTGGTTGAAGGAACTCTAATCGCACAACACTATGTCACCGACATCCAGCGTCATTAAGTGTTACCTCTGAAGGGACAGCATCGTTGTGACATTTTTCAACAGGACAGTGTTCACCTACACATTGCCCCGTGTCCCTATAAACGGTCTGCATGATTTTGAGGTACTCCCGTGTCCAGAAAGATTCCCATGTCTGCCCCCGACCGAACATGTGCAGAAGCAGACTGGACGTCAACACAGACCCACTGCCAATATTCAGAACGTCAGGGACCAGTTAATCGATTTCTGGGACAGCTAGTCTCAGGAGAGTATACAACGGCTTTATGAGACCATTCCCAACTGACTAAGTTCAGGAAGGCATAGGGCTGTAGTACTGATAAGTGTGTTCATACAGAAAAATTCTTTGAAAATTTCACTCAATACTGCAGTAATTAAAATACACTACTGGCCATTAAAATTGCTAGACCAAGAAGAAAGCCGGCCGCGGTGGTCTAGCGGTTCTAGGCGCTCAGTCCGGAACCGCGTGACTGCTACGGTCGCAGATTCGAATCCTGCCTCGGGCATGGATGTGTGTGATGTCCTTAGGTTAGTTAGGTTTAAGTAATTCTAAGTTCTAGGGGACTGATGATCACTGATGTTAAGTCCCAAAGTGCCCAGAGCCATTTTTGAACCGAGACGAAATGCAGATGATAAACGGGTATTCATTGGACAAATATACTATACTAGAACTGACATGTGATTACATTTTCACGCAGTTTTGGTGCAGAGATCCTGAGAAATCAGTCACCAGAACCACCACCTCTTTCCGTAATATCGGCCGTGATACGCCTAGGCATTGAGTCAAATAGAGCTTGGATAGCGTGTACAGGTACAGGTGCCCATGCAGCTTCAACATGATACCACAGTTCATCAAGAGTAGTGACTGGCGTATTGTGATGAGCCAGTTGCTCGGCCACCATTGACCAGACGTTTTCAATTGGTGAGAGATCTGGGGAATGTGCTGGCCATGGCAGCAGTCGAACATTTTCTGTGTCCAGAAAGGCCCGTACAGGACGTGCAACATGCGGGCGTGCATTATGTTGCTGAAATATAGGGTTTTGAAGGGATCGAATGAAGGGTAGAGCCACAGGTCGTAACACACCTGACATGTAACGCCCACCGTTCAAAGTGCCGTCAATGCGAACAAGAGGTGACCCAGACGTGCAACCAATGGCACCCCGTACCATAACGCCGGGTGATACGACAGTATCGCGATGACGAATACACGCTTCCAATGTGCGTTCACCGTGATGTCGCCAAACACGAATGCGACCATCAAGATGCTGTAAACAGAACCTGGATTCATCCGAAAAAACGGCGTTTTGCCATTCGCGCACCCAGCTTCGTCGTTGAGTACACCATCACAGCCGCTCCTGTCTGTCAAGGGTAACCGCAGCCATGGTCTCCGAGCTGATAGTCCATGCTGCTGCAAACGTCGTCGAACTGTTCTTGCAGATGGTTGTTTTCTTGCAAACGTCCCTATCTGTTGACTCAGGGATCGAGACATGGCTGCACGATCCGTTATAGCACTGCGGATAAGATGCCTGTCATCTCGACTGCTACTGATACCAGGCCGTTGGGATCCAGCACGGCGTTTCGAATTACCCTCCTG